>NW_021188916.1:0-1032 GCF_002162155.2 Triticum dicoccoides | reverse complement strand
CATCGAACGTGTCGGTCATCAGCGAGTGAATCCAGGCTGTAGCACTGGGCTAGCAGGACTCCGGTGAACCGGGCTGTAGCGGGCTAACAGGACTCCGGTATTCATCCCGTGACATTTCCCCGAAGGGACAGACACAGGAACGAAGAAGGACACATGCCGGCCAGCCTAAGTGTTCCGGAGCAGTAGCAAGCTACCATGGCTCGGTGGAAACACTAGGAGACATTTCCCGGTAAGAGAGGCTACTAAAGATAAACAACTAGATAGTCAGATCCCACACATACCAAGCATTTCAATAACATACACACAATATGCTCGATATGTGCAATACAACATGGCATCACAAAATGACTCTACGACTCAAGTAGTTTATTCAATAGGCTCCAAGGAGCGAGACATTACAAACATGGGTCTCATGACCCAACAATCAGAGCATACAAATCAAAGCACAAGCGGAAGCTATCATGTCTGGGTACAGACATCTATAACTGAAAAAGGCTGAGAAGCCTGACTATCTACCAGATCCTGCCGGGGCACAAGATCGTAGCTGAGGTAACAAGCTAAACGTCGAAGTCCACCTGGAACTACTAGTGAGACCGAAGTCTCTCTGCAAAAACATAAAATAGGCAAACGTGAGTACAAATGTACCCAGCAAGACTTACATCAGAACTAACTACATATGCATCATTATCAACAAAGGGATGGTGGGGTTTAACTGCAGCAAGCCAGCTTTGACTCGGTGGCTATCCTAAACTACGACTGCAAGCGACACTTTTGAGGTGGCGCACACGAGTCCACATATTCACCATATCAATACACCACTATGGATCCGCTCCCGTCTCCCTACGAGAACGCCATCCATAGCACTCACGCTTATCTTGCGTATTTTAGAGTATCCATTTTCACTTGTCTATGAACTGATATAAGCAACCCAGAAGTCCTTTACCGCGGACACGGCTATTCGAATAGATGATGTTAACCCTGCAGGGGTGTACTTCTTCATACATGTTTCCACCACTTAGCGTCTGCACACGA
>NW_021188915.1:0-548 GCF_002162155.2 Triticum dicoccoides | reverse complement strand
GATCTAAGTAAGTTTATTATGTCATTTTGGAGCTAGCTAAGCATGTGAAGTCATTTAGGAGCTAAACTATGTCATTTCTTAAGCATATTATGTCATTTTAGATCTAGTTAAGCAGATTAAGTAATTTTGGAGGAAAAGATGCTAAGTATAGGTCATTTTAGAGCTATCCTAGGTTAAATAGGTCATTTTGAAGCTAGCTAAGCATATTAAGTCATTTCGGAGGAAAAAATGCTAAGTATAGGTCATTTTAGAGCTATCCTAGGTTAAATAGGTCATTTTGGAGCTAATTAAGCTTATTATGTAATTTTTGAGCTAGCTAAGCATATTAAGTCATTTTGGTGGAAAAAATGCTAACTATAGGTCATTTTAGAGCTAGCCTAGGTTAAATAGGTCATTTTGGAGCTAAGTAAGGTTATTATGTCATTTTGGAGCTAACTAAGCATATGAAGTCATTTAGGACCTGAAATATGTCATTTCTTAAGCATATTATATCATTTTGGAGCTAGTTAAGCATATTAAGTAATTTTGGAGTAAAAGATGCTAAGTAT
>NW_021188914.1:0-1220 GCF_002162155.2 Triticum dicoccoides | reverse complement strand
AGCAACGTCGACCACCAAGAGGACCGACGGGCGCTGGACGCCCTCATCGCCACAGTCCCGCCCGAGATGCAGTTCTCGCTTTCCAGCAAGCGGACTGCCAAGGAAGCTTGGGACGCCATCGCCGCGGCACGCATCGGCAGCGACCGTGCTCGCAAGTCCACTCTGCAAGCACTTCGTAAGGAGTGGGAGAGCCTGGCTTCCAAGCCAGGTGAGGACGTTGATGACTTTGCTCTCCGTCTCAACACTCTGCTGCAGAAGTTGGTGAAGTTTGGTGATGCCACCTACACCGAGGAGAGAGCTGTCGAGAAGCTCTTTCGGTGCATCCCCAAGAAGTACAAGCAGATGGCTCCGTCGATCGAGTCCTTGCTGGACCTCTCCACGATGACAATCGAGGAGGCGATAGGTCGCCTCAAGGTCGTCGACACCGACGAGCCACAGCCTTCCTCGGGGCCCATCACCACCGGCGGGAAGCTGCTCCTAACTCAGGAGCCGTGGGATGCCAGCCTTGGTGACAGGAAGAAGGGGGAGCCTTCTTCCACGACGGGCGGCCGCAAGCATGGCAAGCAGCGTAAGATGCGAAGAGGCCCCCCGGGTAGCGCACAAGGACGTGCCGAAGGGGACGCCCGCGGAGGCGCCAAGGACGGCACCGCTGGCAAGCCCAAGCCGGCACAAGACAACAGCTGCCACAACTGTGGCCGGTTTGGCCATTGGGCCAATGAGTGTCGGCAACCACGACAAGGCCAGGCTCACGTCGCACAGGCGAAGGAGGAGGAGACGGCTCTGTTCATGGCGCATGCAAGCATTGAGCTATCTTCAGCGACACCAGTCGCAAAAGCTCTCATCCACCTCGACGAGCCAAAGGCACACGCTCTTCTCGGCGATGCCTCCGGGAAGGACAAGACTACGGGGTGGTGCCTCGACACCGGCGCCACCCACCACATGACCGGTCGAAGGGAATTCTTCGCCGAGCTCGATTCCGATGCGCGAGGCTCCGTCAAGTTTGGGGATGCCTCCGCTGTGGAAATTAAGGGCGTCGGCTCCGTCATCTTCACCACCAAGACGGGAGAGCACCGGCTGCTCACCGGTGTCTACTACATCCCCGCGCTAAGGAACTCCATCATCAGCTTGGGACAGCTGGATGAGAACGACTCACGCGTGCTGATTGAGCATGGGGTCCTACGCATCTGGGATCGCCAGGGTCGCCTTCTCGCCAAGGTACC
>NW_021188913.1:0-5656 GCF_002162155.2 Triticum dicoccoides | reverse complement strand
ATAAACAACACCAACACTTTGGCCATTGGTATGAATTGAACCATCAAAACATAATCTCCATAGTACTAGAGAGACAAGGCTAATATTAATATTATGCATGACATTAATTCGATGTTCACTAACAAAATCAACTATGATTTGGCCTCTTATAGATCTCAAAGATGCATAAGCCAAATCATATCCAAACAAAGTATAAGCCCTCCAACCAATTCTGCAGCTATGAATTGGTCTATGCAGCATATATGCAATGACATCGGTCATGATGTCTCAACTCCATTCAATCATAATCTAGGCATACATATAAATTCTCATGAGCATGTACCTTGTCTCGCTCTCCAATCAAACTAAGGACGATGTTAGAATAGTACACCGGCCATGCATTGACATACTCTTAGGACGATAGATAAATATCGACCATTACCATGTAAACTTCATTCAAAGCACATATAGCCGAAATAAACAAATGAAATGAAAAATCAAGTATTTCGGCCCTTTGGATCATCAACAACCTTGTAGCTAATCAAATGTATAGTGACTTGGTAATACCCTTTCATGACGTAAGAAATTATATTGCATCCATGGATTAAAATAAGTCCATTGAGGGTTACCAATCATACCTGATGACGAATTCCATGGCATAGGCGTTAATGTCATAGTTGAAGAATATGGATAATGTGTAGACCAAAGATGTTGAACCTTCGGCTTGGTCCTTCATAGTTTTTACTCTTTTCCTTCTTCACTTTTACCGCACTTCTTGTAATGGAGGCTTGCACATAATTTTTATTTTGAGCACTTCCTTTGGGAACCCATGCCATGTTCCTTTCTTCAAGTTGTTGTGCACTAAGTTTGCGTAGTTCCCTCTTTTGCCAATACGATAAGCCGAGTGCGCATCTCGGCTGTGATTCTGTTTTGACCAATGGCAATTCCTTTTTGGCCTTGTGCACTCTCAACTTCTTTTCTTCAGATTTGACACTTTGACTCTCAATAATTGGTTGCTTCGTCTCATTGCCTTTTGTAGCCAATGTCAACACTTTAATTGGCTCTTTATTATTTGAGATCAAATCTGAAGTAGCACACTTACGACCATCTCTTTTCACGCGGTAGACTTTCTTGACCACCTCTTTTTTCATCCATGGTGTCCAGACCGATTCCTTATAATTGAAATGGTCTTTAACATGTGATTGTTCAAATGTTGATCTTCTCGGAGCTGCATAATATTGGTGAGATGGTCTAAAATAAGATGGAGAATGTGCCCTTGTATCATACCTGTCCCATGATGAATATGGATCTACATGAGCATAGGGAGGCATCCACGGCATTGGCATTGGCGGCCCAAAAGAAGGATATGAATATGTTGCATTGAAACTTTGCCAATACCGATCCTCATATTTGCGCCTTGGGGGTGATCTTGGTTTCTTTGCATGATTGGGCCGATAAGCATTCTTCTCTTCACTCTTCTTTTGATATTTCTCCAATAGTTCAGCGAAGGTGATTTTTGATCTTTTACACTTGCGCTTATTTTGGCCTTTGTTTTCTTTTGGTTTGCTTTCATCGATCGTTGGATTTGCTTGCTGCCCCCCAGTCCTTGGCGTCTCCATTGTAGCTTTGATGGAATTCTTGCCCTCAAGATTATGTTCATTATGTTCTTTGACAACTTCTTTACTTGAAAGCTTGATCCCATCACCTGCAGTTTTTACCTTCTCTTCAAATGGATCGGCTTGAAGCAGCTGATGCAAAAACTTTCTACCATCGGGACCAATCGGAATAGACTGGTCATCTCTTGGTGTCTCAACAAATTTTAATCGTCCTTTATCAATGGCCGATTTAACTATTTGACGAAACATGTTACAATCCTCAAAATTATGCTTGGACGAATCATGCTACTTACAATACATTCGTCCCTGGACAGATGGCTCAACATGGTGATCAAGAATTCTAATATAATTATTCCTCAACAACAAATCAAAGATTTGATCACACATGTTTGAATTAAAGGTAAACCTTTTATTTTCTGGCCGATCTTGCTGTGAGAACGGGTTTGGAATTAAGCAAACGAATGGTTCAGATTTTGCACCACACCATTCGGCTATGCATTGTGTTTTGCACTCTAGTTCCGATGTCTTTGGGTAAGATATTATACTAGCATCGGTTTTCTCAACAGAATTTAACCTTGGCTTTAAATTTCTAAAACGAAAATAGTTAGAACATACATGTCTCAATTGAGACCAAGTGCAAGCCAAGTATGAAATAAGCAAAGCTACCCAAATAGATATGAACTTTAGATAAAGCAACGGGGAAAGCTTTGGCTGTAATAATAAGTCACTATCGGTCTTTATAAATGGCGTAATGGATTGACCGATATGCTCAATAACAACTTTATTGCTAGCAAGTAAATTACCCTTCTTCATTGGTCTTTCAAAATTAGTTATGAGGATTTTTCTAATAGATGCATCAACAATAAAGTTCTGACCAAATCTGAAAATAGGTAAATTACTCGCTATGCATACCTCTTCAAATATGTTGGGAGAGCATGATGGTGGTGCCACTTGAAGAACATCTTGCTCCGTCTTTGGATGGCTCCCCAACACCTTGTCATCATCTTTTTCTTGATTCCGTGCATCATTGCTTTGAAGATCCATGTCAGCCGAACTTTGTTCGGCTACTTGTTCTTGTCCTTGAGGCTTGTCAATGGCACAGAACTCATAGGGCAGGAAGTAGGTTCCATTAACTTCAGAAAAATCAAGCACCATTGTTTTCCTATGCTTGCCATGCCCTTTCTCAATAATGCTTGCCTCGTTGGATTTGATGTATTCAAAATATACTACTTGATTCGGGTTTTTTAACCGAAGCACTTTCATGTTCTGAATCATCCTTCTTTTCATTGATACTACCAATTGGCAATGCTTCTTTTATCTGAGCCAATTCTTTTTCTATTTGTTTCTGACGTCGAGCGGCAAAATTAGCTTTAAGATTTTTCTCAATTTCAGCCCACTCCGGATATGATTGCCCCCCAATGCTTTTAGATTCTTTCGGCAATGGCACATGGGTGTTGCTGAAACTTTGCAATTGTGTAGGGGCTGTATAATATGATGTAGTATTAGGTGAAGGCATATGCATTGTTGTAAAACCATATTTTTGCTCGCCAATTTTATCAATTGGCAAAGATTCATCTTCTTGCAAAACTCTAGCTTTTATTGCAGCATAATCAGGAAACAACCCCTTTTCATATTGTTCAAGGCAAAGAGCACTAATCCTCTTGTTTTGTGCCAAGCTCTTTTTTAATGCAGCCACAACCGCTTTTGGAAGGGATTGCTCTGCAACGCTTTCAGATTCTTTTGGCAATGATTCGTGAGTGTTGCCGAAATTCTTGAATTGCGTAGAGTATGCATTATATGCTACAGTATTTGATGACGGCACATGTGTTCCTGTAAAAATTTCACTTATTCGGCTGTGACCATGAAGATGCGGGGCCGAACTATGAACATCTACAGTTCCATACGGTGCTGAAAAATTACTAAGATGAGGTGTAGCATATGATGGTTGAGAGTAACTGGCCGAATAGCTTGTAATAGAATGGCCAATTCTCCCATCCATTGGCAAGGTTGGATTCACATATTGCAAATCAGTTGCCGATGAATAAAAAGGTGAAACACTTTCCTGTATGCTATTGGAAATTTTAACATGAGGTGTTTCAAATTGATTAACCAAACCCATCATGTTGTTCATCGGCATATGGATTTGTGGGGTTGCCGATGCATGAGAGTTTGGATACATATGTTGTACGTTGCTAAAATCATAAGAATTTGAAGCATGAAAATTGTTTTGCATCGGCCCTTGCGCATAATTAGATGCATGATTGATAAAACTAGGGCTAGCCGATACATTATGCTCATTAGGTGATCCAGCAACAACATATGAATTATTTGCATCTACAAAAGGGAATTCGGTATTCATATTACCTTTGTAGATTGCAGCAACTTGATGACGATCTCTTCGTAGCAAGAACGGGCTGGACACCGTTCAAAGCTTCGTCCCCAGCGGAGTCGCCAAAAAGTGTGTTCGCACACGAACACGTCACCGTGTACCCTCGACACCGGGGGTGGTGCACCGCAGCTCACGTCGAAGGAGACCCACCGAAAGCGCGGTACGCAAGACAATCCGGCGGGCGCTTTTGTAGACCCTAAACCCCACACGCTCGGGAGGGGCCCTGTCTGGGCGCGCGGCGGCTATGGGCTGCCCTAGGTCGACCTGATCGCCCCTAGGGCCTCGAGGTTCGTCGCCCTGCGATGAAGAAGAACGAACGAAGAACGAGGAAGAAGAACTAGGGTTAATGAGAAAAGATAAAAGATAAAAAGTGGTAGATTGATTGATCGATTGTGTGTTGTTCAATCGGCCGTCACCCCTCAGGTATATAAGAGGCGGCTGGACTTCCCGTGCAAGGAAATGGCTTGGATTCACGTCCAAAACCCTAGTCAAATTCGGATTGGTTTTGTCCGAACTTTCCAAAACTGTTCGGTTTAAACTGGCTGCACCTTGCGGGTCTTTTTTGTGGTGGTAAACGATCTCGGATGGAAACAAGCTCAAAAGCAATCTTGACCGTTTCGACGAGACGAACAACTTTTATGTTGAATGTTTTTTGATCAAAGGTCATCTTGAGGGTCAAATCGGTCGCGCAAAACAGGCTATCCTCGCGCTACCCATCAGACAGGGTGTCTGGTGGGACGCGCCAGTTTTTGCCTCCTGACAGGTCTGTATTCCGATGGCTCTAACTTTTGCATACGAACTCGGATTGGAACAATTTTTATATCAAAATCGATCGTTTCGACAAGACGAAGACAATCCGTGTAGATAATTTTTCCATTTGAGGTCGTATTTGGTGCTTAATCAGTCAAACTGTACTCTGAATATAAAATCTTAGTACTTTGAGCATAGTTTCGGCCTTCGAGATGAAATCGGACTGCGATGACTCAAACTTCAAAGATGTTCATATCGACAATACGGAACTCTTTCATGAAGATCACTTCTCCATTTGAGGCCATCTTAAATAAGTTATTGACCGTGCCAAAATCTGGTGTCAACACATGCCCCCCTGTTTTTCGGCAAAGTTTGTGTGCCGAAAAATAACTTCCGCATAGCTTGTTCTAAGGACGATGTCGACACTCCATCGGCCATTTTTCATGTTCTTAGGACGACAAGTATATATCGGCCATTGCTTGTTTGAACCTCTTGGTGCAAACTTGGGTGAAAACTTCTCAGCTTCTATAACAATCCGGTGATAAGGTTCCATAGATCAAAACCATCCTCCGAACCATATTGTTCACCCTTTCGCTAGGATTTTGCAGATAATCAAGAATGAACTTCCTTCAATCCTTACTTCGCCTGCATAAAAGTTTCATTAGTGGCTGAAGCGGTGGGCTTCGATTCAGCCTTACCTATGTTGACAAGACCTAGCATCGGCTATTGATAGAAATGCAATACACCATGGTTAACATAGTAGCCGGACGCTTGCTGTGCCAACTCTTTCGAATTGTCATGCCTAGATATATGAACAATTTCAAAGCAACCCAAGGTAAATCTTGCATCTAGACATACCAAAAGATAAACTATAAGTGATCCATCAAAACATTGATAACCCTTGGATATTTGTTGCACTACT
>NW_021188912.1:0-1115 GCF_002162155.2 Triticum dicoccoides | reverse complement strand
AAATACATAAGTATAGGCTATTTTTAGAGTCCGTATGTGTGGGGAAACAAGAGATAGGGTTGATTTCGGACCCCTCCACCAAGGGCCACGAAATTGCCCCTCTTCCTCCATATATACAGCCCTTAGGGCATCGTTTAGACTTTGGGTTTTGTTTAGATTAAAAGTTCGCCATAGCTGCAACTTCGCGTACTTCGTTTGTGTTCAACGACCAGACAAAGGCGTCACAGAACCCCACCTTGATCAATAAAGCTTTCATCTTATATTCGCAATATCCAGATTGCAATCTCAGTTTCTTGCTTGTTCTTCGTTTGCTCGCAGGAAACAGACCCTCGTGGTCAGGTTGATCGTGCTCCGGCGTGGTCAATAACCTCTCGGAGTTGGTTTAGCGATTACTAAGGCGCGACGTCCTCGCACGTTCGTAGTCGGATCGTCAAAGTCGACTTCCACCAAAGCGAAATCCACCATCTCATCGAAAGACGGGACACCTTTGCCTCTATCAACGAGGGTCTGTTTCCTGCGAGCAAACGAAGAACAAGCAAGAAACTAAGATTGCAATCTGGATATTGCGAATATAAGATGAAAGCTTTATTGATCAAGGTGGGGTTCTGTGACGCCTTTGTCTGGTCGTTGAACACAAACGAAGTACGCGAAGTTGCAGCTATGGCGAACTTTTAATCTAAACAAAACCGCAAAGTCTAAACGATGCCCTAAGGGCTGTATATATGGAGGAAGAGGGGGGAATTTCGTGGCCCTTGGTGGAGGGGTCCGAAATCAACCCTATCTCTTGTTTCCCCACACATACGGACTCTAAAAATAGCCTATACTTATGTATTTCGAAATTACATGGGCCTGGCCCAATAATAAGGTGACGCAGCACCTAAAATAGCCTCGGGATGAAATTTATGAAGTGGCATCTTGTATATTTCGTCCAAGGCTTCATGCACCCATTATGGTGGCTTCAAAGTCCTGAAATCATCACTTGTAACTCCGTTCTTGTTCCCCTTGCGCATGCCATCATCTCCATGCTTGTTCTTGCTCCAATGTTCATCCTTCTCCAAGCTAGGCCCTTCATTTGTAAGCAAAACAAATGTATCCAATTTAGGCAGCATCATATT
>NW_021188911.1:0-962 GCF_002162155.2 Triticum dicoccoides | reverse complement strand
TAGCTTAAAAATGACATATTTAACCTAGGATAGCTCTAAAATGACCTATACTTAGCATCCTTTCCTCCAAAATGACTTAATATGCTTAGGTAGCTCTAAAATGATATAATATGCTTAAGAAATGACATATTTTATGTCCTAAATGACTTCATATGCTTAGCTAGCTCCAAAATGACATAATAACCTTACTTAGCTCCAAAATGACCTATTTAACCTAGGCTAGCTCTAAAATGACCTATACTTAGCATTTTTTCCTCCAAAATGACTCAATATGCTTAGCTAGCTCAAAACTTACATAATAAGCTTAATTAGCTCCAAAATGACATATTAAACCTAGGATAGCTCTAAAATGACCTATACTTAGCATTTTTCCTCCAAAATGACTTAATATGCTTAGCTAGCTTAAAAATGACATATTTAACCTAGGATAGCTCTAAAATGACCTATACTTAGCATCCTTTCCTCCAAAATGACTTAATATGCTTAGCTAGCTCTAAAATGATATAATATGCTTAAGAAATGACATATTTTAGGTCCTAAATGACTTCATATGCTTAGCTAGCTCCAAAATGACATAATAAGCTTACTTAGCTCCAAAATGACCTATTTAACCTAAGCTAGCTCTAAAATGACCTATACTTAGCATTTTTCCTCCAAAATGACTCAATATGCTTAGCTAGCTCAAAACTTACATAATAAGCTTAATTAGCTCCAAAATGACATATTTAACCTAGGATAGCTCTAAAATGACCTATACTTAGCATTTTTCCTCCAAAATGACTTAATATGCTTAGCTAGCTTAAAAATCACATATTTAACCTAGGATAGCTCTAAAATGACCTATACTTAGCATCTTTTCCTCCAAAATAACTTAATATGCTTAGCTAGCTCTAAAATGATATAATATGCTTAAGAAATGACATATTTTAGGTCCTAAATGACTTCATATGCTTAGCTAGCTC
>NW_021188910.1:0-1072 GCF_002162155.2 Triticum dicoccoides | reverse complement strand
GAATGTTGATGATCACGACAATTTCTGTCGAGAGGTTTCATGGAGATGTAATCGGTCGGCGATGACATCAAGGCAAACGAATGATGAAGCGAAAGGTTATTGGAACCATGGGTACGTCACAAACTTGAAATCAAGTTTGTGGTTTGAGGTGAGACGATAAGACAAGGAAGATCGACGTAAGCTTAGCCCATCATCGAAATTGTGCTCCGGAAAGAAGGACCAGGTAGCACAGTTAAAATTTGGCACGATAATGATATAGTCGAGTAGGCTCGGAATGACGTGATTGAGTTCAAACTCGTACTTAAAGAAGATTACTAAGAGTTGTTGAACCGTAGTGTGGACTTGGTTCAGTTATCGGTGTCTTTGAGTGTTTAATAACTTAGAGCCCATGAAAAATTGGAATCAATGAGAATGTAGCACTTGATGAAGAACTCATAAGAAGTTATGCAGTTCCGTGATAATCTTGAGATACCAGGGGGTAATACTCGATGGCAAATCAAAGTAGAGGTTGGACTGGGGTATTACCCCGTAGAAGGCAAGTGCTCAAATTTGCACGAGAAATGTTATTTAAAGGAGAACATGGTCGGAACCACGATTGCAAAAGGCCAGATCCCAGATATAAGATGAACTTATACCAGAGGAATACTTATTTTTTACGAGCAGCTTCCATGATAAGTTATACATCGTGTCCCTGGGCATGAACGCAAGGTTCAAGGTCGACTCCCACTTCTTCAATGTATAACCTTCCATTCACTATTCGCTTTGATAAAGGCATTAGTGTTGAAAGTTTTACCTGGTGAAATACCAGATGAGTATGACTCGTGAAAACTTCCGAGTTCACACATATAAAGGAAGGCATCGGATCAACCCGTTAGGGTATCGTGGAAACATATACCACAATCTTCAAGAGTAGATATCACCAGCTCAAAAGCAGAGCATGGTTGGCAAAAGGAGAGGATACAATTTACCAAAGGCATTATGTATCGGAGAAAGAACTCACAAGGTGATTAGTTATGAAGGACACTGTCGGACAATAATCCAACAGTGGATATGGCGATCCACAATGGAGCTG
>NW_021188909.1:0-4505 GCF_002162155.2 Triticum dicoccoides | reverse complement strand
CTATACTTATGTGCTTCTAGGCCTGATATTATGCTTAGCTATTGCATGTGTGCCCGATTCCAAGCGGCACCAAAGGAATCGCATCACCTTGCAGCGAAGCGAATTCTTTGATATTTGGCTCACACCCCAACACTAGGATTATGGTATCCAAAGGGCTCATCATTTGATCTAGTTGGATATTCTGATGCTGATTATGCTGGTGACAAGGTTGATCACAAGTCTACATATGGCACATGTCACTTTCTTGGATGATGTCTTGTCTGTTGGTCTTCAAAGAAGCAGAACTGCATATTACTCTCTACTGCTGAATCTGAATACATTGCTGCTGGATCTTGCTATGCTCAGCTTCTATGGATGAAGCAAACTGTCAAGGACTACGGCATCAACATGAAGAATGTGCCACTCTTCTGCGATAATGAAAGCACCATCAAGCTTTCCAAGAATCCATTTCAGCACTCGGTGACAAAGCACATCGAGATTCGTCATCACTTTCTCAGAGATCATGTCAACAAGGAAGACATTGATATCATTCACGTCAACACTAAAGAGCAACTGGCAGATATCTTCACGAAGCCCTTGGATGAGAATAGGTTTTGCAAGCTATAGTGTGACCTAAATATCTTAGAATCCTCAAATGTCCAGTGAATGGACACACATCCTAACGCTTATGCATGTTGATGACTTAGATGTGCAACACACGAAGTAAGTATTTCTTCAATCAATGAACACTTACCCTCTAAGTGTGAATACATTAATGTGGAATTTGACTTCAGAGCGCCACGATAATTCTGCGCCGTGTCTGGGTCTAATACTTCCTATACGGTGGGTAACGCCACCACCACAATTTCTTGAAGATTTTGATTTGGCATCTTGATTGCATTATCTTCACATTTGGATTGTCTTCAACATTGATTTATCTTTGAAATCTATATCTTCGCAATGGTGGTTTATCTTCAATATTATATATATGTTCTGTCCTCTAAAGCATTCACTTATAGTAATGTCTTCACGTTGCTATTTTCTGATCTAAGTGAATGTGATCGGACCCTAACCCCTTCTATGCTACTCCCTTAAATTCTTTCTGTCTAAATCATATGCATTATGCTGACACTTGTTGAATATCTTCTCTATGTCCTTGTTAGCAGAAGATATAGAGACACACTTTTAAAACTGCTTTTAATGTCTTATCCTTTGCCTGAAAACCGGAGAAGCCGGAACGACCACCCGACAATCCAGGCGTGCGTAGGAACATAGATCAACTCCTGATAAGTTGCATGCATGCCACGTGTCCTTCAGATGTGAACCGCCAGGGGCACCTGTGTAATTGCAGTGCGCCGCCATCCTTCTTATAAATACTAGCCCCCTCGTGGTCAATATCTCCTCTCCCACCTCGCCATCTCACTCAAACCCTAGCGCCGTCGCTAGCTCGCATCAATGCCAGAGACGAAGCGCTTAGCTGCCACGACCTCTTCGACGCTATCCTCACGCCGGCCGCGGACCTCGTCTTCTCTGCTGCTGCCATAAGTGTCTTCCGCCGCCAAGTTAGGGCGCGGGAGATTGGACTGCTCGGCCTCCCCTCTGCCTCGTCTAGCAGTTTGACTATGGTAATTAAATCTCACTTTTTACAGTCTTTTTGATCTGTCAAATCCGTCCACTTCAACCAAAAGTGGTTTATACACCTCGAAATCTGGATCTGTCTCTTTCTAAATCTCATGTATTACAAAGTATGTTCACTTATGCATCAAAACTAGTTAGATTCCTCACTTGTACCTATTCGTGGATTCGTACAAATCTGGAACCGACGTCCTTCAATAAGGGAATGTCTTTGCATTGTGAGGTCAATGTCTTCTAAACTGATTTATCTTCAAAATCTTCTAAGAATGCATATGACCTCTTCCCCTTCCCTTGCATCTCTGATGCTGTCACAGGTACATGTCCGTGGGAGAATACCTTGGTTCTCATAGTCTGCATTCATTTGCATAATTCTTACATCATCATATTGAATCTCCTGAAGCCAGCTCTTGTTTGAAAAGCAGACGAAAGCCCTTCACTGTTTTGAAGCCAATCTGTCTGAACATTATGGCTTCTGAGAAATCTGCACGGAAATGTGGCAGGCAACACCGAGGAAATACAGCACTGGACCTGCACCCAGATCTATATGAACTCTACAAGTCTGACCCTGAAGAGAGCTACACACAACGCAAGAACCGGATACAATGGATCCGAAGATATTGGGCAGAGTAGTGGTTCATGTACAAATCTCTGGCACCTTAATACGCAGAGAAGAATGCCATCAAGCGCCAATGGGGTGATTGTCTATACAGAAATTTGGTACCGAAGACAAAGGCTGAAGCTATTGCTCAGGAGTTCTATCCTTGCATGGTCCGAGGACCTCAACCTGAGAATGCCGACCCATCTTCTCTCTTATGGTGTCATGAAAACAATCTCTTCAAGTGCAACCTTCAGCTTGCAAAGGATTCAACTGTCAAGAACAAGAAGGATTTTGGCCATGACTTCAACCCTGGCCCATATGCTCCAAGGTCAGATGGTACACGTGAAGCCAACGAGAACTGAATTGGCCCCTTCGCCAACATTGATGAGCTTCTATCCCACATTGCTACCCAGAGGGCCGCACTGGAGCAATCTGCTGAAGAAGCGGACTCTGAAGATGGTCCATCACCCCCAAAGAAGAAGAAAAAGGCTAAAGCTTCAAAGCCCTCTGCTCCTGCTGCTCCAAAAGCTTCGACAAAGAAGCCTCTGAAAACTGCACCTCCTGAACCCAGTGTGCAATCTGAAAATCTGTCTCGTGTGTTAATGTCTAATACACAACCTTCTTCTTGTAGACGTTGTTGGGCCTCCAAGTGCAGAGGTTTGTAGAACAGTAGAAAATTTCCCTCAAGTGGATGACCTAAGGTTTATCAATCTATGGGAGGCATAGGATGAAGATGGTCTCTCTCAAACAACCCTGCAACCAAATAACACAGAGTCTCTTGTGTCCCCAACACACCCAATACAATGGTAAATTGTATAGGTGCACTAGTTCGGCGAAGAGATGGTGATACAAGTGCAATATGGATGGTATATATAGGTTTTTGTAATCTGAAATTATAAAAACAGGAAGGTAACAAGTAACAAAAGTGAGCGATGCTACCTCTTGAGCATGCGTTGGTTTTTCCCTTGAAGAGCAAAGGGTGATGGAGCAAAGTAGCGTAAGTATTTCCCTCAGTTTTTGAGAACCAAGATATCAATCCAGTAGGAGGCTCCTCAAAGGTCCCACGCACCTACACAAACAAACAAGAACCTCGCAAGCAATGCGATAAAAGGGTTGTCAATCCCTTCACGGTAACTTGCAAAAGTGAGATCTGATAGAGATAATAAGATAAGATAAATATTTTTGGTAATTTTATGATATAGATTGGAAAGTAAAAGATGCAAATAAAAGTAGATGGAAAACTTATATGATAAAAGATAGACCCGGGGGCCATAGGTTTCACTAGTGGCTTCTCTCAAGATAGCATAAGTATTACGGTGGGTGAACAAATTACTGTCGAGCAACTGATAAAAAAGTGCATAGTTATGAGAATATCTAGGCATGATCATGTATCTAGGCATCACGTCCGTGACAAGTAGACCGACTCCT
Source organism: Triticum dicoccoides (assembly GCF_002162155.2). Lineage (NCBI taxonomy): Eukaryota > Viridiplantae > Streptophyta > Magnoliopsida > Poales > Poaceae > Triticum > Triticum dicoccoides. The sequence continues at coordinate 865 of NW_021188909.1, read as the reverse complement.
TCCTGCATCTACTATTATTACTCCACACATTGACCGACTCCTGCCTGCATCTAGAGTATTAAGTTCATGAAGAACAGCGTAAAGCATTAACAAAGATGACATGATGTAGAGGGATAAACTCATGCAATATGATATAAACCCCATCCTTTTATCCTTGATGGCAACAATACAATACGTGCCTTGCTGCCCCTGCTGTTCACTGGGAAAGGACACCGCAAGATTGAATCCAAAGCTAAGCACTTCTCCCATTGCAAGAAAGATCAATCTAGTAGGCCAAACCAAACTGATAATTCGAAGAGACTTGCAAAGATAACAAATCATACATAAAAGAATTCAGAGGAGATTCAAATATTTCTCATAGACAAACTTGATCATAAACCCACAATTCATCGGATCTCGACAAACACACTGCAAAAAGAGTTACATCGAATAGATCTCCAAGAAGATCGAGGGAAACTTTGTATTGAGATTCAAAGAGAGAGAAGAAGCCATCTAGCTAATAACTATGGACCCGAAGGTCTGTGGTAAACTACTCACAACTCATCGGAGACTCCTTGGAGATGATGTAGAGGCCCTCAATGGTCGATTCCCCCTCCGGCAGAGCACCGGCATAGGCTCCAAGACGGGATTTCGCAGATACAGAAGGTTGCGGCGGTGGAATTAGGTTTTCGTGGTGCTCCTCGATGTTTTCAAGGTATGAGAGTATATATAGGCAAAGGAGGTACGTCGGTGGAGCAACGAGGGGCCCACGAGGGTGGCGGTCGCGCCCACCCCCAGGGGGCGCGTCGGGCACCCTCATGGCCGCCTCGTCTGTAGCTTGACATCCACTCCAAGTCTCCTGGATTGCGTTTGTTCCGAAAAGATC
>NW_021188908.1:0-4504 GCF_002162155.2 Triticum dicoccoides | reverse complement strand
CTATACTTATGTGCTTCTAGGCCTGATATTATGCTTAGCTATTGCATGTGTGCCCGATTCCAAGCGGCACCAAAGGAATCGCATCACCTTGCAGCGAAGCGAATTCTTTGATATTTGGCTCACACCCCAACACTAGGATTATGGTATCCAAAGGGCTCATCATTTGATCTAGTTGGATATTCTGATGCTGATTATGCTGGTGACAAGGTTGATCACAAGTCTACATATGGCACATGTCACTTTCTTGGATGATGTCTTGTCTGTTGGTCTTCAAAGAAGCAGAACTGCATATTACTCTCTACTGCTGAATCTGAATACATTGCTGCTGGATCTTGCTATGCTCAGCTTCTATGGATGAAGCAAACTGTCAAGGACTACGGCATCAACATGAAGAATGTGCCACTCTTCTGCGATAATGAAAGCACCATCAAGCTTTCCAAGAATCCATTTCAGCACTCGGTGACAAAGCACATCGAGATTCGTCATCACTTTCTCAGAGATCATGTCAACAAGGAAGACATTGATATCATTCACGTCAACACTAAAGAGCAACTGGCAGATATCTTCACGAAGCCCTTGGATGAGAATAGGTTTTGCAAGCTATAGTGTGACCTAAATATCTTAGAATCCTCAAATGTCCAGTGAATGGACACACATCCTAACGCTTATGCATGTTGATGACTTAGATGTGCAACACACGAAGTAAGTATTTCTTCAATCAATGAACACTTACCCTCTAAGTGTGAATACATTAATGTGGAATTTGACTTCAGAGCGCCACGATAATTCTGCGCCGTGTCTGGGTCTAATACTTCCTATACGGTGGGTAACGCCACCACCACAATTTCTTGAAGATTTTGATTTGGCATCTTGATTGCATTATCTTCACATTTGGATTGTCTTCAACATTGATTTATCTTTGAAATCTATATCTTCGCAATGGTGGTTTATCTTCAATATTATATATATGTTCTGTCCTCTAAAGCATTCACTTATAGTAATGTCTTCACGTTGCTATTTTCTGATCTAAGTGAATGTGATCGGACCCTAACCCCTTCTGTGCTACTCCCTTAAATTCTTTCTGTCTAAATCATATGCATTATGCTGACACTTGTTGAATATCTTCTCTATGTCCTTGTTAGCAGAAGATATAGAGACACACTTTTAAAACTGCTTTTAATGTCTTATCCTTTGCCTGAAAACCGGAGAAGCCGGAACGACCACCCGACAATCCAGGCGTGCGTAGGAACATAGATCAACTCCTGATAAGTTGCATGCATGCCACGTGTCCTTCAGATGTGAACCGCCAGGGGCACCTGTGTAATTGCAGTGCGCCGCCATCCTTCTTATAAATACTAGCCCCTCGTGGTCAATATCTCCTCTCCCACCTCGCCATCTCACTCAAACCCTTGCGCCGTCGCTAGCTCGCATCAATGCCAGAGACGAAGCGCTTAGCTGCCACGACCTCTTCGACGCTATCCTCACGCCGGCCGCGGACCTCGTCTTCTCTGCTGCTGCCATAAGTGTCTTCCGCCGCCAAGTTAGGGCGCGGGAGATTGGACTGCTCGGCCTCCCCTCTGCCTCGTCTAGCAGTTTGACTATGGTAATTAAATCTCACTTTTTACAGTCTTTTTGATCTGTCAAATCCGTCCACTTCAACCAAAAGTGGTTTATACACCTCGAAATCTGGATCTGTCTCTTTCTAAATCTCATGTATTACAAAGTATGTTCACTTATGCATCAAAACTAGTTAGATTCCTCACTTGTACCTATTCGTGGATTCGTACAAATCTGGAACCGACGTCCTTCAATAAGGGAATGTCTTTGCATTGTGAGGTCAATGTCTTCTAAACTGATTTATCTTCAAAATCTTCTAAGAATGCATATGACCTCTTCCCCTTCCCTTGCATCTCTGATGCTGTCACAGGTACATGTCCGTGGGAGAATACCTTGGTTCTCATAGTCTGCATTCATTTGCATAATTCTTACATCATCATATTGAATCTCCTGAAGCCAGCTCTTGTTTGAAAAGCAGACGAAAGCCCTTCACTGTTTTGAAGCCAATCTGTCTGAACATTATGGCTTCTGAGAAATCTGCACGGAAATGTGGCAGGCAACACCGAGGAAATACAGCACTGGACCTGCACCCAGATCTATATGAACTCTACAAGTCTGACCCTGAAGAGAGCTACACACAACGCAAGAACCGGATACAATGGATCCGAAGATATTGGGCAGAGTAGTGGTTCATGTACAAATCTCTGGCACCTTAATACGCAGAGAAGAATGCCATCAAGCGCCAATGGGGTGATTGTCTATACAGAAATTTGGTACCGAAGACAAAGGCTGAAGCTATTGCTCAGGAGTTCTATCCTTGCATGGTCCGAGGACCTCAACCTGAGAATGCCGACCCATCTTCTCTCTTATGGTGTCATGAAAACAATCTCTTCAAGTGCAACCTTCAGCTTGCAAAGGATTCAACTGTCAAGAACAAGAAGGATTTTGGCCATGACTTCAACCCTGGCCCATATGCTCCAAGGTCAGATGGTACACGTGAAGCCAACGAGAACTGAATTGGCCCCTTCGCCAACATTGATGAGCTTCTATCCCACATTGCTACCCAGAGGGCCGCACTGGAGCAATCTGCTGAAGAAGCGGACTCTGAAGATGGTCCATCACCCCCAAAGAAGAAGAAAAAGGCTAAAGCTTCAAAGCCCTCTGCTCCTGCTGCTCCAAAAGCTTCGACAAAGAAGCCTCTGAAAACTGCACCTCCTGAACCCAGTGTGCAATCTGAAAATCTGTCTCGTGTGTTAATGTCTAATACACAACCTTCTTCTTGTAGACGTTGTTGGGCCTCCAAGTGCAGAGGTTTGTAGAACAGTAGAAAATTTCCCTCAAGTGGATGACCTAAGGTTTATCAATCTATGGGAGGCATAGGATGAAGATGGTCTCTCTCAAACAACCCTGCAACCAAATAACACAGAGTCTCTTGTGTCCCCAACACACCCAATACAATGGTAAATTGTATAGGTGCACTAGTTCGGCGAAGAGATGGTGATACAAGTGCAATATGGATGGTATATATAGGTTTTTGTAATCTGAAATTATAAAAACAGGAAGGTAACAAGTAACAAAAGTGAGCGATGCTACCTCTTGAGCATGCGTTGGTTTTTCCCTTGAAGAGCAAAGGGTGATGGAGCAAAGTAGCGTAAGTATTTCCCTCAGTTTTTGAGAACCAAGATATCAATCCAGTAGGAGGCTCCTCAAAGGTCCCACGCACCTACACAAACAAACAAGAACCTCGCAAGCAATGCGATAAAAGGGTTGTCAATCCCTTCACGGTAACTTGCAAAAGTGAGATCTGATAGAGATAATAAGATAAGATAAATATTTTTGGTAATTTTATGATATAGATTGGAAAGTAAAAGATGCAAATAAAAGTAGATGGAAAACTTATATGATAAAAGATAGACCCGGGGGCCATAGGTTTCACTAGTGGCTTCTCTCAAGATAGCATAAGTATTACGGTGGGTGAACAAATTACTGTCGAGCAACTGATAAAAAAGTGCATAGTTATGAGAATATCTAGGCATGATCATGTATCTAGGCATCACGTCCGTGACAAGTAGACCGACTCCTTCCTGCATCTACTATTATTACTCCACACATTGACCGACTCCTGCCTGCATCTAGAGTATTAAGTTCATGAAGAACAGCGTAAAGCATTAACAAAGATGACATGATGTAGAGGGATAAACTCATGCAATATGATATAAACCCCATCCTTTTATCCTTGATGGCAACAATACAATACGTGCCTTGCTGCCCCTGCTGTTCACTGGGAAAGGACACCGCAAGATTGAATCCAAAGCTAAGCACTTCTCCCATTGCAAGAAAGATCAATCTAGTAGGCCAAACCAAACTGATAATTCGAAGAGACTTGCAAAGATAACAAATCATACATAAAAGAATTCAGAGGAGATTCAAATATTTCTCATAGACAAACTTGATCATAAACCCACAATTCATCGGATCTCGACAAACACACTGCAAAAAGAGTTACATCGAATAGATCTCCAAGAAGATCGAGGGAAACTTTGTATTGAGATTCAAAGAGAGAGAAGAAGCCATCTAGCTAATAACTATGGACCCGAAGGTCTGTGGTAAACTACTCACAACTCATCGGAGACTCCTTGGAGATGATGTAGAGGCCCTCAATGGTCGATTCCCCCTCCGGCAGAGCACCGGCATAGGCTCCAAGACGGGATTTCGCAGATACAGAAGGTTGCGGCGGTGGAATTAGGTTTTCGTGGTGCTCCTCGATGTTTTCAAGGTATGAGAGTATATATAGGCAAAGGAGGTACGTCGGTGGAGCAACGAGGGGCCCACGAGGGTGGCGGTCGCGCCCACCCCCAGGGGGCGCGTCGGGCACCCTCATGGCCGCCTCGTCTGTAGCTTGACATCCACTCCAAGTCTCCTGGATTGCGTTTGTTCCGAAAAGATC
>NW_021188907.1:0-1347 GCF_002162155.2 Triticum dicoccoides | reverse complement strand
GAACAAGCATGGAGATGATGGCATGCACAAGGGGAACAAGAACGGAGTTACAAGTGATGATTTCAGGACTTTGAAGCCACCATAATGGGTGCATGAAGCCTTGGACGAAATATACAAGATGCCACTTCATAAATTTCGTCCCGAGGCTATTTTAGGTGCTGCGTCACCTTATTATTGGGCCAGGCCCATGTAATTTCGAAATACATAAGTATAGGCTATTTTTAGAGTCCGTATGTGTGGGGAAACAAGAGATAGGGTTGATTTCGGACCCCTCCACCAAGGGCCACGAAATTCCCCCCCTCTTCCTCCATATATACAGCCCTTAGGGCATCGTTTAGACTTTGGGATTTGTTTAGTTAAAAGTTAGCCATTGCAACTTCGTGTACTTCGTTTGTGTCCAACGACCAGACCAAGACCGCTTACGGATCCCCACCTTTATCAATACTTCAATATACTCGCAATATTCAGATTGCTTTTATCATATTCTTGCTTGTTCTTCGATTGCTTGCAGGAATAGACCTTCGTGGTCAGGTTGATTGTGCTCCGGCGTGATCAATAACCTCTCGGAGTTGGTTTAGCGATTGCTAAGGCGCAACGTCGTGCATGTTTGTAGTCGGATCGTCAAAGTCGTCTCCACCAAATCGATAGTTATCATCTCATCGAAAGATCGGGACACCCCGCCTCTATCAAGTGGTATCAGATTTCCAGGTTGCTCGGTGAGATTTTACAGTTTTTCGTAGTTTAGATCGAGTCTGTTCTTCATACCTACAGTCCACGAAAAAGCCACACAAAAAAAAATTAGGGTTAGTTCATCATATCCGAACCAATCTGAGCCTTTGCATAATCTTTTTAGGGTTTTGCTTTGTTGAATTTGCGGTTGCATCGTCGGTCTAGTTGCTGGTCTTAGAGTCTAGTCTTTTAGAGTTTCGAGTTCTGGTCATAAGTTGTCACGCCGCCGCCGCACCATCATCATCGCCCCTGCCATCTACCACCACCGCTCCGAATTCGTATCCATATACCACCACCAATCCGTGCCCATATACCACCACCGCTGCCATATACCACCACCATATATCCACCACCAATCCGAGTTCTTTGCTTATTAGGTTTGTTTTCGAGATCCATCTAGATTCCGATTCGTGTTTCCTTGCCGGAGTCGGGTAGCCACGCCCCGTTTAGGCCCAAAATGTTTCGAAAACGCATTTTTCAAAAAAATTTCTGGCTCTCCTATTTTTAGGTGTTTCTGAGTGTTTTGAGACAGGTGCCATTATAGGAAGTTTTTTTGACTCGTTTCCAGTTTTTGGGTCCGGGCAGTCGAAAAAAAAAATCGAACAAAAAAATTTCGTG
>NW_021188906.1:0-1098 GCF_002162155.2 Triticum dicoccoides | reverse complement strand
CGGACACGCGTGCCGGGCGTTTGCAACCGCCACAACACTTCTAGACTTGTGAGAGGCCGCCTACGCAAGATTTGGCGGCATGCTAGCCCCCGGAGGCCGCCGGCCACAGCCGTAGACGCGCGAAGGGCAATCTGTGTAGAGGGAATTTTTCGGATACTTCTCCATCACCAAATATTATGAAAAAATACCATCGTTCCTATAGCACATGTGCCCACGTCGTGCAAAAAAACTCATGATTTTATCGCGCTCCGAGTATTTAATAATATTCACGCCGCATCGTTACCGCAGAACGTCTACTATCATGTCATCGCCGTCCGTGAGGGGGGGCCACACCCCGGAGACGCGTGCCGCCTCTTCGGACATGCCACCACACCACCCCGCAAGTACGAGGGCCCGTTGCGACGCTTCGGTGGCATTGCTACCCCCCCCCAGGGCCCCCGTCCCGCCTAACCCTGTAGCGTTTGACCACGGGATCTAGCCCTTTGACTTTGCACGGACGGGCTTTGACCAGCGGACCTCCCCTCCCGGTTGTGTTAGGTCAGCCCATAGGAACACTTTGGAGCAACAACCGGGCCAGACCCACAGCAAGATCCCCTCCGTGTAGACCCGACGCGTCCGTTTCCCCCCTCCAGGTGCCGGCGGCGGTGCCGTCCGTGAGGGGGGGCACACCCCGGACACGCGTGCCGGGCGTTTGCAACCGCCACAACACTTCCAGACTTGTGAGAGGCCGCCTACGCAAGATTTGGCGGCATGCTAGCCCCCGGAGGCCGCCGGCCACAGTCGTAGACGCGCGAAGGGCAATCCGCGTAGAGGGAATTTTTCGAATACTTCTCCATCACCAAATATTATGAAAAAATACCATCGTTCCTATAGCACTTGTGCCCACGTCAGACAAAAAAACTCATGATTTTATCGCGCTGCGAGTATTTAATAATATTCACGCTGCATCGTTACCGGAGAACGTCTACTACCGTGTCATCGCCTTCCGTGAGGGGGGGCCACGCCCCGGAGACGCGTGCCGCCTCTTCGGACATGCCACCACACCACCCCGCATGTATGAGGGCCCGGTGCGACGCTCCGGTGGCATTACTACCCCCC
>NW_021188905.1:0-1260 GCF_002162155.2 Triticum dicoccoides | reverse complement strand
TGAACATTAAGCTAGTGTTGGAAACTTTTGAAAGCATTTCTTCATGCTAACTCATGAAGTATTTGTTTGATGAAAGGAGTGACTTCCTCTTATACACGTGCATTTGGTGAAAGTTGCCGCCGTGGATTTGAGAAAGTTAGTTTTGCTTCCTCTGGAATCATCCCAAGTCAGTCATGCATACGTGCGAAGTATTCTGTGGTCTGGAGATTTGCAACCTCCATTCTATATGTATATCCTAGCACACCAAGCTACTGATTGAGTTGTTCAAAGATAAAGGAGTCTGTCCAAGGTGAACTCTTTGGACTTCCACGCGTGGAGACTTCGATGTCATTAATGATGGTTCCCCACCTGAACTCGGTAGTGTTTTGTTGTAAGACTACCATGTGATAATGTTTGTCTGGGACAACGTGTTCACATGTGTGTAGCAGAACCAGCTCATGTTTTGGAGCTTGCTATCGTAGTTCGCTCCCCGAGAATCTCACGACGTCATCTCGTCGATTTGTGTTGCAAACTTTCATTTTTCTTCCTAGACTCGATGAGTCTGGAATATCCTGACACCAACCAGATCTGAATCTCAGGCAGATATGATGGTTTGGAACATTTTCCAAGAACTATAATATCGATCCCTTGGAAACCGGTAAAGTGGATGTCGTGGCCAGCCCCACCCAGCCGAAAGACCTATTATTGTAGTATCTTGATTGAAGAAGTTGGCCACCTCCCCATAAGGATTTCGTAGGATTTACCTCCGTAACTGTTCCTTATGGATTCTAGTGCTCCTGAAGTCCGACCTTTTACTTGATGTTCTAGATATCAAACCATATCTATGAATGGGTTATGCTAGCACATCAAGGAGAACATTAGAAGCGGAGTGCTAAATGTCTCTCGGTCGATCATCCAGATTTTGTTTCCTTGGCCCCGCCAAGGGTGAAATCTGAGAAAGTGTTATCTTCCTTTGCATCTGCATCTTCCACCGGTATTCATCATGGTAGTAAGTTGTGTTGCCAGGATCCTTGACACGGATATTGGTAAAACCTAGATGAATATGGAAATGCTCAAGTTCTTGAGAGCACGCACAAGCGCTACGTGTTATCATCGGCACTAGCTGGGTTTGCTCTCAGTTCCCTCGGCAATGCTATGACCTACTCAAACAGTGAATTCACTCTCTGTTGTTGGGTTCCTCCCCAGTTACCAGAATCATTCCCAGCGTTTGCATTCTGTTCCTAGCCTGCACCGCCAATGTGCCATTCTACCATGGGTCTC
>NW_021188904.1:0-2370 GCF_002162155.2 Triticum dicoccoides | reverse complement strand
GCATCAGATTGTTTCGTCCACAACTCAACGCTCCGGACGAATTTGAAGGTGATTCCAATTGGGTTGGAAAGTGCACGAAATCTAGTTTCCAACAAAAAAAGAATCACCCAATTCGGAGTCCGTATGAAAAACTTGTGTGCGTTTTGAGTCAGGTATGTCTGTGCAGTCCGAATCTGAATCCAGAACGTGAGAGACTTGGACTCTATCTTCTCTTGGGCCAAAAGTGACGTGAGAGAACTTTTTGGACAGCAAATAAACATCTCTTTCTTCCTTATCTTCATATGTGGATTGTACAAATGTCCCATACACCTGCAATTAGACAAAACACAAAAGTGTGTGAAGTATTTTTGTTCTGGATAACACAAATAGATTATTGAATAGTTTGCACTAGAAATCATCTGACAAATATGCATATATGCAATATTTTTGGTCATATCCAAGGTAGTCATGTCCTCATCATAGTAGTTCATAGGAACATTGTTCTCGAATTTTGGTTCTTGTTTCTACTAATCATGACAGGTTCCAGAGATAGAAGCTCTTGGATGACGGACACATCTTCACCATCACGAGAGTTGGGACAACACACACAAGCATATGGTCAGGTTATCTCTTTACCATCATTTGAGGGTAGATTTAATCCTGCTATTTATCTAGCTTGGGAGCTTGAAGTAGAACAAGTTTTTAGTCACCATGATTTTTCTGAACTTGAGAGAGTACGAGCTACCATTAGAGCATTTACCGGTTTTGCTTCTGTTTGGTGGAGAGTACATTATAAGAAAAACATTGATAACCAACCCACAACTTGGAAAGTTTTGAAAGCTGTAATGAGACAACAATTTTTTCCTCCTTACTATCGTCGTGAATTGCGTCGCAAATTGGAGCAATTAAAACAAGGCAGTAACACTGTTCATGCTTACTACCAAGAGTTCAAATCTTATATGCATCATTGTGACATAGAAGAATCTGAGGATGATACAATGAATAGATTTTTTGGTGGTTTGAACCATGATATTCAGGCAAGATTTCAGTATATTCCTCGTTGCATTACTGGTATGTATGTCCGTGCTTGTACCTTTGAGAGACAAATACAGGAGGATGCATTGGGTGACTACAACAACTACTATTCCAGTTCATGCTCACCACCGCCGGTTGGTTACTCCACTATTGCACCTACTAGAGCAGCCCCACCTTGGATTGTGAGCGCGATATCATCTCAAGAGTATGGTACATTGTCAACGTCCGTACCTACATCAGCTACATCTCTGCGAGGTAACAGTAAAGGTCTTGATGATATAACTTCACATGAGAATGAAGCATGCCTAGTTAACTTGAATGCATCATGTGTTGAGTTACCTGTTGATTTGAGCACACCACCTATTTTAGAGACTCTTTTTACTGTCATGAATGCATCATGTGATCAAACAACTGAAATATCAACAATTTTGAGTGCACCCATTGAATTAACTGTTGATGCAAAAAAACTAATGTTTAATCATTTTGATATGGCCTCCAATCTTGGTGATGATTCTGTGTCCAATGACTTATTGCATGTTTGCTTATTTAAGCATGTTGTAGCATGTAAATTTGATGCAAGTAAGGTTTATTCACCAAAGTTGGGATGGTTTAATGATGAACATTGCGAATCTTTTGAAATGAATAAGAGCTTCACTTATATGTGCAAACTAAGTTCTAATATTTTCATGCCTTCTACTTCTTGTGATAATTTTTTGGCTTTAGTTTTTATGAACTATGAAAGTTACTCATGTATACATGTGTCATACGTGCAAAAATCAAGGGAAGTTAAACTGGATGACATATACAGATACAACATGTACACCTTGTCTCTTTTGTTAGCCACATGATGAGGACATCAATACAATTGTTACACCCACAGCTCCTGCTGCTATACATACTGGACCAATTACTAGAGCTCGTGCACGCCAACTAAATTACCAGGTACTTTCGTTTCTTGGTAATGATTTTAATGTTCATGAGAATATGATGCTGCCTAAATTGGATACATTTGTTTTGCTTACAAATGAAGGGCCTAGCTTGGAGAAGGATGAACATTGGAGCAAGAACAAGCATGGAGATGATGGCATGCGCAAGGGGAACAAGAACGGAGTTACAAGTGATGATTTCAGGACTTTGAAGCCACCATAATGGGTGCATGAAACCTTGGACGAAATATACAAGATGCCACTTCATAAATTTCGTCCCGAGGCTATTTTAGGTGCTGCGTCACCTTATTATTGGGCCAGGCCCATGTAATTTCGAAATACATAAGTATAGGCTATTTTTAGAGTCCGTATGTGTGGGGAAACAAGAGATAGGGTTGATTTCGGACCCCTCCACCAAGGGCCACGAAAT
>NW_021188903.1:0-1146 GCF_002162155.2 Triticum dicoccoides | reverse complement strand
CGTTTCGGTATCAAAGGCAAATTGGCTCCTCGTTACATTGGACCTTTTCGCATTCTTGCCAAACGAGGAGAAGTTGCCTACCAGTTGGAACTACCTCCGCATCTCTCCAGAGTCCACGATGTCTTCCACGTTTCTCAACTCAGGCGTTGCTTCTCGGATCCTATCCGTGGAGTGGACCATGAAACGCTTGATCTCCAAGATAATCTTACATACCGAGAGTACCCCATTCGTATCCTCGATCAGGCCGAGCGTACCACTCGGCGTCATAATATCAAGTTTCTCAAGGTTCAATGGTCGCACCATTCTGAGGATGAAGCAACTTGGGAAAGGGAGGATCGTCTTCGACTCGAGTACCCCGCCTTCTTTCCGGAGGAACCCAAATCTCGGGACGAGATTCTTTTGAGTGGGGGTGAGTTGTCACACCCTAGCTAGTCATGCATTAGAGTGTTGCATCATGTTTACTTTTTCATCGGAAACTTGAAATGGGGATGACAGAACCCCCAGTCCCCTCTGAAACCAACTAGGGTTTACTAAAATAATTTTCAATGAACCTGAAATGCCCTTCTAAAATGCCCATCATTTTTGTCTTGGTTCAGAACCCCTGCCAAAAGTGGTGCACATTTTCCTAGGCCATCTTAGGGTTTTTGAATTAATTCATAAATATTTGAATTTGGGCATTTAAAATTATATAAAATATTTAAATGCTCAAATATCTCCAAACTAAAATGTTTCATGTTGGGAATAATCCAACTATGGACCAGGAGTAATTTGGTGATTTTTGAAGTTGCCTAGGTATTTTATTAAATTCAACAAAGTTGCAGATATATTAAAAAAAAACAGAAACAGAAAAAAAAAGGGGAAAGCTTACCTGGCGCCTGCCCCCGGCCCACCTGCCGGCCCAGCCCAGCACCGCTCCAGCGAGCTGCTTGCCGGCCAGGCAGGCAGGCAGGTGCCCGACGGCGACCGCGGCGTGCGCCACGCACCTGCTCGCCGCCTCGCCGCCTCCCTCGCCCGACTAATGCCGTGGATCGGCCTCCCTCTCTCCCCCGAACCCCCCAGACACCCCCTCTCCTCTCCAGCTCCTCCCCCCTCGCACGCCCCAGCCATGGCCGACGCCATCGCCGCCACCCCCTCGCCGTAGCCACG
>NW_021188902.1:0-1740 GCF_002162155.2 Triticum dicoccoides | reverse complement strand
AGCGGTTGTTGATGACCGACATGTAAGCGCACCTTGGGGTTCAACTACCATGGAAATCGCTTTGGGACCCCAAAACCGTGAGTAATAGTGCACGAAACAGGTTAGAATCGACAAAAACCGTGAGTGTTGATAACCGACACGTCAGCGCACCTTGGGGTTCAACAACTATGCAAATCGGTTCGGGACCCCAAAACGGTTAGTAATAGTCCACGAAACGGGTCAGAATTGGCCAAAACTATGAGTGTTGACGACGGACATGCAAACGCACCCTGGGATCGTCAATTGTGAAAATCGCTCCGGGACCCCGAAAAGTAATAGTCCACAAAACGGATCAGAATTGGCCAAAATTGTGAGTGTTGATGACCGACACATAAACGCAACCCGGGGTTCGTCAATCGTGGAAATCACTTCGGAACCCCAAAACTGAGTAACAGCGCAAGAAATGGGCTAGAATCGGCCCAAACTGCGAGTCTGGACGACCAACACATAAGCACATATTGGGGTTCAACAACCATGAAAATCACTTTTGGGACCCCAAAGCGGTGAGTAAAAGTCCGTGAAACGGGCCAGAATCGGCCAAAACTGCGAGTGTTGATGACCGACACGTAAGCGCACCTTGGGGTTCAACAACTATGCAAATCGCTTTGGGCCCCCAAAACGTTAAGTAATAGTCTACAAAACGTGTCAGAATAGGCAAAACTGTGAGTGTTGACGACAAACGCCTAAACGCATCTCGGGGATTGTCAATCATGGAAATCGCTCTGGGAGCCGAAAACGGTGAGTAATAGTCCATGAAACGGACCAGAATCGGCAACAATTGTGAGTGTTGATGACCAACACGTAAACGCACCTCCGATTTCACCAATCGTGCAAATCGCTTCGGGACCCCAAAATGGTGAGTAATAGTCCACGAAACGGGCTAGAATCGGCCAAAACTGCCTTGGGATTCAACAACTATGCAAATCACTCCGTGACCCAAAAACAGTGAGTAATAGTCCACGAAACGGTCAGAATTCGCCAAAACTATGAGTATTGACGCCGGACATGCAAACACACCCTGGGGATCGTCAATCGTGAAATCGCTCCGGGGCCCCATAACGGGCCAGAATCGTGAGTAATAGTCCACGAAACGAACCAGAATTAGCCAAAATTATGAGTGTTGATGACCGACACATAAGCACACCTTGGGGTTTGACAACCATGGAAATCGCTTTGGGACCCCAAAATGGTGAGTAATAGTCCACGAAACGGGTCAGACATGACAAAAACCGTGAGTATCGATGACCGACACGTAAACGCACCCCGGGGTTCAACAATTGTCCTTGAAACGGTCCAGAATCGACCAAAACAGCGGTTGTTGATGACCGACATGTAAGCGCAGCTTGGGGTTCAACTACCATGGAAATCGCTTTGGGACCCCAAAACCGTGAGTAATAGTGCACGAAACAGGTTAGAATCGACAAAAACCGCGAGTGTTGATAACCGACACGTCAGCGCACCTTGGGGTTCAACAACTATGCAAATCGCTTCGGGACCCCAAAACAGTTAGTAATAGTCCACGAAACGGGTCAGAATTGGCCAAAACTATGAGTGTTGACGACGGACATGCAAACGCACCCTGGTATCGTCAATTGTGAAAATCGCTCCGGGACCCCGAAAAGTAATAGTCCACAAAACGGACCAGAATTGGCCAAAATTGTGAGTGTTGATGACCGACACATAAACGCAACCCGGGGTTCG
>NW_021188901.1:0-835 GCF_002162155.2 Triticum dicoccoides | reverse complement strand
CATCCCGGGGATTGTCAATCATGGAAATCGCTCTAGGACCCGAAAACGGTGAGTAATAGTCCATGAAACGGACCAGAATCGGCAACAATTGTGAGTGTTGATGACCAACACGTAAACGCACATCGGATTTCACCAATCGTGCAAATCGCTTCGGGACCCCAAAATGGTGAGTAATAGTCCACGAAACGGGCTAGAATCGGCCAAAACTGCCTTGGGATTCAACAACTATGCAAATCACTCCGTGACCCAAAAACAGTGAGTAATAGTCCACGAAACGGTCAGAATTCGCCAAAACTATGAGTATTGACGCCGGACATGCAAACACACCCTGGGGATCGTCAATCGTGAAAATCGCTCCGGGGCCCCATAACGGGCCAGAATCGTGAGTAATAGTCCACGAAACGGACCAGAATTAGCCAAAATTATGAGTGTTGATGACCGATACATAAGCACAGCTTGGGGTTCGACAACCATGGAAATCACTTTGGGACCCCAAAATGGTGAGTAATAGTCCACGAAACGGGTCAGACATGACAAAAACCGTGAGTATCGATGACCGACACGTAAACGCACCCCGGGGTTCAACAATAGTCCTTGAAACGGTCCAGAATCGACCAAAACAGCGGTTGTTGATGACCGACATGTAAGCGCAGCTTGGGGTTCAACTACCATGGAAATCGCTTTGGGACCCCAAAACCGTGAGTAATAGTGCACGAAACAGGTTAGAATCGACAAAAACCGCGAGTGTTGATAACCGACACGTCAGCGCACCTTGGGGTTCAACAACTATGCAAATCGCTTCGGGACCCCAAAACGGTTAGTAATAGTCCACGAA
>NW_021188900.1:0-1577 GCF_002162155.2 Triticum dicoccoides | reverse complement strand
AAATACACATTCAGAGACATTTTGAGTCAAAATTTGGCCAAAAAATGAAAGTTTCCAGAAAATCCTGAAACAGTTTAAAAAAATGAACACTCCCATTATATTTAATTTGGGAAAATTTCAAAACATTTTGCAACATAGAAAAGAAACTAGAAGGAAAATACACATTCAGGACCATTTCGTGTCAAAATTTGGCCAAAAGAAAAGTTTCCAACAAAAAATGAAACCATTCTAAAAAATGCATAGCACCATTATATTTAATCTGGGAAATTTTAAAAATGTTTTCCCACATAGAAAACAACTTAGAAGGAAACTACACATTCAGGGTCGTTTTGCCAAACGTTTTGGCTTCTTTGTTTCTACTTCTCTCTTTTTGTATGGATACACTTTGTATTTTGCAGCAAAGAAGTAAGAACGGAAAAGGAGGATAAGGAATGGGAAGTCGTGGAGAAAACAAAAGCACAGCAAAATCACAATATTTTTCATGATTGTTCTGACTAATGAGCACATCAAACACCAATTTTGTGACCAAAATTGTACGATCTAAAAATCAACATCACACAACAGGAACAACATTGCACTGGTACACAAAAGATCTAAACTGTATTCTGGCAATTTATTCACAACATAACAACTTTCACTTCTACCGACCAACATTCAAACGAATCCAATACCAAGCAAACCCACTACAGCATACATGACTGGAACAGCACAAAACTCAAACACACAAAATAGTTTCATTCAATTCGTTTTCTTGTTCTGCTGCTTCTCTTCCTCTCTTCCTATCACATGATATACAAAGACCCATAGACAATATGTAGGTTCTGTCATTTGCGTCAAAACTTTCTATCACATAATGGTCGATCTGCGAGCATTGTATCACATCTAAATTTAATGCCCCCCCCCCACACACACGTCAAGGCAATATATAGGTGAACACTCAACTCATCAAGTTGGTGGGCAGCGCACGAACAATTCCCAGTTATATATAGGTGAATACTCAACACTTCAAGCCAATGACTAAATATTAGAATATGAAGACCACTGAACAGATCAAGTCAATGATCAAGTTGGTGGGCAGCGCACGGACAACGTCCTAGTTATATATAGGTGAATACTCAACACTTCAAGCCAATGACTAAATATTAGAATATGATGACCATTGAACAGATCAAGTCGGTGACTAAATCTTAAATATTCATAAGAGCCTAAAGTACGAAAATATTCGCGATCCTCATCTCCTAGGCTCTTAGAGATCTGGATGTCGGACTCCCCGTTGTTGAAGAAGACCAGGTGTGAATTTTGGCCTTCTGCCTGTGTTGGGTAGACCCTAGACAATATGTAGGTTCTACGGCTTGCGCCAAAACTTTCTATGACAGAATGATCGATCTGCGAGGATTGTATTACATCTATATTTGATGTTGCAATCATAGTGATTTCATTGGTAAGCAGAGCATGTGAATGGAAACACATGCATACATACAAATGTCTGAAGTGCTTGGATGTTTGAGGGAGCGGAACACTAGATTTTCTTCTATTGAAGGACATATTATTATTTTTCCTTCACAATTTTGGTTAAA
>NW_021188899.1:0-1300 GCF_002162155.2 Triticum dicoccoides | reverse complement strand
CATTTTTATCATCTCAAACATAGATGAAAGTTGGATATTATTAATCTACACAAAATTCTGAGCAAGTTTCATATATAAAACATTTTAATCCGATGCAGGGTTCGTGAGCTATTAAATGCATGAACATGAGGGTCTAATCTGTAAAACTGGCAATCCCTGGAATAATTGGACAAATTCACAGAACGAGAAAAAAAACATGATCGGGCTGAATCTGAACAGTGCACTGGGCAGCCCAACAAGAGTAAAAAAAACAAGAGGAGGGGGCGCTGGGGTTCGGCTCACCCCTGGGCTTTGGAGGCGCGGCCCAAAATGAAGAGGACGGAGGCCGAGGCGAGGCCGGCTGGAGCTGGGCCTTGGGGCGCTCGCGCTGGGGAAGCAGGCCGGTGGGAGATGGATCTGGCCCGGTTCGGAGGAGGTGGCCCACTCGGACGCGGGCGATCTGGGCCTGGAGGCGCGGGAGGCTGGACCACGGGGAGCTGGGCCATCGCGGGGGCGCGGGCGAGCTGGGCTGGTGCGGAGGCCCACGAGGAGGGGCTCGTCTCCCTCGATCCCGATCGGATCGGGGAGGCAGGGGCGGCGGCGCCCGATGGTGAAGCCGGCGAGGGACGGCGGGGCTTCCCCGGCTGCGGCACGGGAAGCAGCGGGGATGGGGAGAGGCGGATCCGACGAGGGAAGGCCCGGATCCGGCGACGACGCGGCAAGACGGGGCCGGCGGGGAGCTTGGTAGGTGGCGGCACAGGAGAAGTACGGCGGGGTCGAAGCGCGGTGGAGACAGGCGGCGGGCGGCGGACGGCGTCGGGGAGGACGAAGGCGGCGCCTCCCGGGCGGCGGCGCGAGGAGATGGACCCGCGCGGGCCGGTTGCGGGCTTTCCGGGCCCGGCGGCGAAGTGGGGAGGCTGGGCGCTGACGTGGCGCGCGGTGAGTGGAGGGGAAGCGGCGGCGGGGTGACATGTCGCGCTCTCATTGGGCGGAGTGAGGTGGCGCGCGGGGGCGGACATGTCTGGTGCAGCGCGGACGCGTCCGGTGGCGCGGGGAGGAGTGGATCTAGGGTTTAGACTGCGAAATGATCCGAAATTTCGGGGAGGGGTGCTCTTTTATAGGTAGAGGGAGCTAGGAAGCTCCAAATGAGGTGCGGTTTTCGGCCACGCGATCGTGATCGAACGACCGAGATGATGGAGCAGAGTTAGGTGGGTTTTTGGTCAAAATGGAAGGGTGTTAGGCTGCAACACACACGAGGCCTTCTCGGTCCCTCGGTTAACCGTTGGAGTATCAAACGAAGTCCAAATGGTACGAAACTTGA
>NW_021188898.1:0-1201 GCF_002162155.2 Triticum dicoccoides | reverse complement strand
TTGGGAAGTGCACCTTTTGCACCGACCGAGTATCTTTTCTTGGCTATGTTGTTACTCCACAGGGAATTGAAGTTGATAAAGCCAAGATTGAAGCTATTGAGAGTTGGCCGCAGCCCAAAACGGTCACACACGTGAGGAGTTTTCTTGGCCTCGCTGGATTCTATAGGCGTTTTGTGAGAGATTTCAGCACCATTGCTGCACCTCTCAATGAGCTTACAAAGAAAGATGTGCCTTTTCTTTGGGGTACCGCACAGGAAGAAGCCTTCTCCGTATTGAAAGATAAGTTGACACATGCTCCTTTACTCCAACTTCCTGATTTTAATAAGACTTTTGAGCTTGAATGTGATGCTAGTGGAATTGGATTAGGAGGTGTGTTATTACAAGATGGCAAACCCGTTGCATACCTTTCTAAAAAATTGAGTGGGCCTAGTCTGAATTATTCTACTTATGATAAAGAATTATATGCTCTTGTTCGGACTTTAGAAACATGGCAACATTATTTATGGCCCAAAGAATTTGTTATACATTCTGATCATGAATCTTTGAAACATATTAAAAGTCAAGCTAAACTGAATCGTAGACATGCTAAATGGGTTGAATTCATTGAGACTTTCCCTTATGTCATTAAACACAAGAAGGGAAAAGAAAATGTTATTGCTAATGCATTGTCTCGTCGCTATACTATGCTTTCACAACTTGACTTCAAAATATTTGGTTTGGAGACCATCAAAGATCAATATGTGCATGATGCTGATTTTAAAGATGTAATACAGAATTGTAAAGAAGGAAGAATGTGGAACAAGTTTGTCGTTAACGATGGATTTGTGTTTCGTGCTAACAAGCTATGCATTCCAGCTAGCTCCGTTCGTCTTTTGTTGTTGCAGGAGGCGCATGGAGGAGGATTAATGGGACACTTTGGCGTGAAGAAGACGGAGGACGTACTTGCTACACATTTCTTTTGGCCAAAGATGAGACGGGATGTTGAGCGTTTTATTGCTTGATGCACTACATGTCAAAAAGCTAAGTCACGACTCAATCCTCATGGTTTATATATGCCTTTGCCTGTACCTAGTGTTCCTTGGGAGGATATATCTATGGACTTTGTTTTAGGTTTACCTCGAACAAAGAAGGGGAGGGATAGCATATTTGTTGTCGTGGATAGATTCTCGAAAATGGCACACTTTATACCATGTCATAAAAG
>NW_021188897.1:0-1056 GCF_002162155.2 Triticum dicoccoides | reverse complement strand
GATCAAGCACCGAAACTACGGCACCTCCGAATTCGAGCACACGTTCAGCCCGATGACGATCCCCGGACTCCGATCCAGCAAAGTGTCGGGGAAGAGTTCCGTCAGCACGACGGCGTGGTGACGATCTTGATGTACTACAGCAGCAGGGCTTCGCCTAAACTCCGCTACAGTATTATCGAGGTCTATGGTGGCAGGGGGCACCGCACACGGCTAAGGAATAGATCACGTGGATCAACTTGTGTGTTTAGAGGTGCCCCTGCCTCCGTATATAAAGGAGGAGAGGAGGGGAGGCTGGCCGGCCAAGGGGGGGAGGCGCAGGAGAGTCCTACTCCCTCTGGGAGTAGGATTCCCCCTCCAATCCTAGTCCAACTAGGATTCCTCGGAGGGGAAAAGAGGAGGAGGGGGCCGGCCACCTCTCCTAGTCCTAATAGGACTAGGGGAAGGGGGGCGCGCAGCCCAACTAGGGCAGCCCCTTCTCTTTTTCCACTAAGGCCCACTATGGCCCAAATAGCTCCCCGGGGGTTCCGGTAACCCTCCCGGTATTCCGGTAAAATCCCGATTTCACCCGGAACACTTTCGATATCCAAATATAGGCTTCCAATATATCAATCTTTACGTCTCGACCATTTCGAGACTCCTCGTCATGTCCGTGATCACATCCGGGACTCCGAACAACCTTCGGTACATCAAAATGCATAAACTCATAATATAATTGTCATCGTAACCTTAAGCGTGCGGACCCTACGGGTTCGAGAACAATGTAGACATGACCGAGACACGTCTCCGGTCAATAACCAATAGCGGGACCTGGATGCCCATATTGGCTCCTACATATTCTACGAAGATCTTTATCGGTCAGACCGCATAACAACATACGTTGTTCCCTTTGTCATCGGTATGTTACTTGCCCGAGATTCGATCGTCGGTATCCAATACCTAGTTCAATCTCGTTACCGGCAAGTCTCTTTACTCGTTCCGTAATACATCATCTCACAACTAACATATTAGTTGTAATGCTTGCAAGGCTTATGTGATGTGTATTACCAAGAGGGCCCA
>NW_021188896.1:0-942 GCF_002162155.2 Triticum dicoccoides | reverse complement strand
GGGTGCCATCTTATAAGGTCTTCTAGCAATCGGAACGGTTCCTGGAATGAGGTCTATTACGAACTCAACATCCCTGTCAGGTGGAACACCTGGCAATTCCTCTGGAAAGACATCCGGGAAGTCACAGACTACCGGTACGTCCTCAAGGTCTGGCAAAGGGCTGGCGTTAAGAGAATATAATTGTCGCTTGGCTATTCGGGTCAAGACATTGACTATCTTCCCCGAAGGATGGGTGAGTTGAACAGTCCTAGAGAAGCAATCAATTTTGGCTTGATGAGCTGACATCCAGTCCATACCCAAAATGATATTAATATCTGAAGATTTAAGGGCTATCAAAGACGCGAGGAAAACAAGTCTGTCGACTTGGATTTCATTTCCATGGCTTACTCTAGAAGTTTGCCATTTGGATCCCGGAGTTTGAATTACCATAGAGGTTGGCATATCACCGAATGCGATGTTATGCAAACGAGCATAATTTTCAGATATAAAAGAATGAGAGGCTCGGTGGATCCAGGATAAGATGGAAATATCCTGACAGTGCAGAGATACTGGCTTTGATTAAAGTCTCGGAATTGCTCTTCGACCGTGTACTCGGGATACCAGCGGTATCCAGCCTCAGTCATTACCCTGACCAACTTGGCAGTATGGCCGGGTACATCTAGGCATCGAGTCAGGCGAACCACTTGATTGAGGTCGCGAGTGGCCATCTGAAAGCACAATCATAATGCAAAGGCATTAGAATTTCTAGCAAAATTTCGGCAGCATAACAGCTGTAAATGCTCAAGAAGGATTTTGAGACATTTGACAAAGGATTACATACACACTCATCATCATCATAACAAAGTTCTGAATCCATTCTAACAACATAATGTGGTAGTAGAACTGAACTAGGCTTGTATCCATCAAACTTATAAGGTACTACTGATTAGTAACACGTGA
This sequence comes from Triticum dicoccoides, assembly GCF_002162155.2. Taxonomy (NCBI): domain Eukaryota; kingdom Viridiplantae; phylum Streptophyta; class Magnoliopsida; order Poales; family Poaceae; genus Triticum; species Triticum dicoccoides. The sequence goes on along the minus strand of NW_021188896.1, from coordinate 3 downwards.
TCC
>NW_021188895.1:0-2360 GCF_002162155.2 Triticum dicoccoides | reverse complement strand
GAGTGTTGCTGGATTAAGGCGTCCTTCATAGATGATGGCCGAAGCACCCAAATAGTTGCCCCCCTTATCCCTGCAAATTACTGCTGACGCAGCACGGTCGCCAACCTTGGAGAAGCCTACATCCACGTTCATCTTGACATCATGATGCTCAGGTGGTAGCCAACGTAACTGTGGTCGGTCCGCACGTCTTCCATTCGTTACATGCAAGTCCCTGGCGCTTGCATGCAGGTCCCTGGAGTTTACATGCAAGTCCTCGGTGCGTGGTTTCGTCGCTGGGATCATCTCAAGTTCTGCTAAGAATTTGTTAACAAATATGTGAGTGCTCAGAGGACTCTGGAACTGGTCGTCATGTATAGCCCGGCGTCTCGCCCACCATATAGCCCACATTGTAACCAAAACTCGTGCTAGGTCCGCTGTGGGTAAGGTGTCAACAAGCCAAAGCATCCGGAGTTTTGCATCTTCCATCCTGTTCGAGATGATGGTCTCTGTAAGATCCTCATCAGTGAGGGCCCAGACACATCGGGCCATGCGGCAATCAAAGAGAGAATGACGCCATGTATCCACTACCGCATGACAAATGGAGCACTCTACCGAATCAGCCATACTTCTGTGCTTACGTACCTCTCCTGTAGGGATGGAGCACTTGGCCAATCTCCAAGCAAAGACACAAACTTTCGAAGGTACTGCTGCTCCCCAGAGTTTGGACCACGACCGACGATCTGTTTCTATGTGGGAGTGACCTTCATTATGTTCTAGCCAGTCTGTCCGTTGCTGCTTGGTAGAGGTGAGCAGCTTGTACGCAGACCTGACTGTGAATATGCCCTTGCGCTCATAGTGCCATGACCAGAAATCGTGGCATACCCGAGAGCTGAGAGGGATGTCTAGGATTGCTTCCTTGTCCATCGGGTAAAAGTGCCCCTCTAGTACGTCACTTTCCCATGATGAGGTAATGGGATTGATAAGCTCCAAGACCATCTGCGGTGGGTTCGGCGATTTTGGGCAAACCGGTCTTAATTTGAAATCTCGAGGAATCCAATTATCTAACCAGATGTTGGTGTCCTCACCGGATCCAGTTCGTTTTACAAGCCCAAGTTTTAATGTGTCTCTGCCCTCCACTAGAGATTGCCACACTTGCGAAGGATTCTTGCCCAGCTCTACTTCAAGGATCGAAGAGGTAGGATAGTACACAGCCTTAAGAATCCGGGCACTTAGGGAATTTGGCTCCTGTAGTAGACGCCATGCTTGTCGCACAATCAAGGCAAGATTGAAAAGCTCAATGTCACGGAAACACATACCCCCCATGAACTTTGGCTGTGTCATAACTTCCCAGGAGACCCAAGCAGTCTTCCTTTCACCATTTTTTGCTCCCCACTAGAATTTCCTCAAGATGCCATTGATGTGCTGACACAAGCCACGGGGTAGCTTGAAACAAGCCATAGAATATATAGGAATTGCTTGAGCAACGGACTTGATAAGCACCTCCTTACCTCCAACAGAAAGGGCCTTCTCCATCCAGCCTTGGACTTGCTGTCAAATTATATCTTTGAGATACTTGAAGGATCCTTCCTTGGCTCTACCTACATCGGCAGGGAGGCCTAGATATTTGTCGGACAATTTCTCATTCTGGACTTCAAGAGCTTGCTTGATCTCTTGTCTCAAGGTTTCCGAGCAGCCCTTACTGAAGAATATGGAAGATTTATCCTTGTTGATATGATGCCCTGAAGCCGCACAATATCTTTGGAGTAGGTTGTCAACTCTTTTTGCCATCTCGGGTGTTGCATTAAAGAAAAGAAAACTATCATCGGCGACTCCTAGGAGCTGGGACAGCTCTCGTGCGAACCTGGGCGCTAAGGCCGGCCTGGCTCAGCCTGCTGGGCCGGCTGGCCTGGCGGGCGCTTGACTGCTTTTATATATGTATATATAAACAGTGATGCAAACAAATACAAAAACTAAAAAAACATTTTATATAGGCATATTATATACCAAAATTTCTAGAATAAAATTTCATAAAACATGAACATATTTTCATGACGAAATAAAATACTTTTAAAAAATTATTTTTTTTGCAATAACTTCAAAATGAAAGGGAATTTGAGTTTCAAATAAATTGTCGAACATTGTCTCTGATTTTTGGAGTTCATATTCCTCTCATAGTTTTTTGAGAGTGTTTTGACAAGATTCAAACTTAAAATTAAATAGGGATTCAAATAGAATTTTTTTGGAAAGTTCTCTTATTCCCTCTCATTTGTTTTTCTTAAGTTTCAAATTTCACTCACTTTCAGTCAATCAAACAAACAAACAATCAAATTTATTTAATTAATATAACATTCCAAAATTTAGAATTTTGGGATGTTACACCG
>NW_021188894.1:0-1379 GCF_002162155.2 Triticum dicoccoides | reverse complement strand
CCCCCTTGGGAATCCTAGTTGGAATAGGATTGGGGGGGGGGGGGAGTCCTACTCCCGGTAGGAGTAGGACTCCTCCTGCGCCACCTCCTCCTGGCCGGCGCCTCCTCCCCCCTTGGCTCCTTTATATACGGAGGCAGGGGCACCTCTAAACACACAAGTTGACACAAGTTGATCCACGTGATCGATTCCTTAGCCGTGTGCGGTGCCCCCTGCCACCATATTCCTCGATAATACTGTAGCGGAGTTTAGGCGAAGCCCTGCTGCTGTAGTTCATCAAGATCGTCACCACGCTGTCGTGCTGACGAAACTCTTCCCCGACACTTTGCTGGATCGGAGTCCGGGGATCGTCATCGAGCTGAACGTGTGCTCGAACTCGGAGGTGCCGTAGTTTCGGTGCTTGATCGGTTGGATCGTGAATACGTACGACTACTTCCTCTACGTCGTGTCATCGCTTCCGCAGTCGGTCTGCGTTGGGTACGTAGACAACACTCTCCTCTCGTTGCTATGCATCACATGATCCTGTGTGCGCGTAGGAAAATTTTTGAAATTACTACGAATCCCAACAGTGGCATCCGAGCCAGGTTATTGATGTTGATGTTATATGCACGAGTAGAACACAAGTGAGTTGTGGACGATACAAGTCATACTGCCTACCAGCATGTCATATTTTGGTTCGGCGGTATTGTTGGACGAGACGACCCAGACCAACCTTACGCATACGCTTAGGCGAGACCGGTTCCCTCGACGTGCTTTGCACAGAGATGGCTTGCGGGCGACTGTCTCTCCAACTTTAGTTGAACCAAGTATGGCTACGCCCGGTCCTTGCGAAGGTTAAAACGGAGTCTATTTGACAAACTATCGTTGTGGTTTTGATGCGTAGGTGAGATTGGTTCTTACTTAAGCCCGTAGCAGCCACGTAAAAAATTGCAACAACAAAGTAGAGGACGTCTAACTTGTTTTTGCAGGGCATGTTGTGATGTGATATGGTCAAGGCATGATGCTGAATTTTATTGTATGAGATGATCATGTTTTGTAACCAAGTTATCGGCAACTGGTAGGAGCCATATGGTTGTCGCTTTATTGTATGCAATGCAATCGCGATGTAATGCTTAACTTTATTACTAAACGGTAGTGATAGTCGTGAAAGCATAAGATTGGCGAGACGACAACGATGCTACGATGGAGATCAAGGTGTCGCGCCGGTGACGATGGTGATCATGACGGTGCTTCGGAGATGGAGATCACAAGCACAAGATGATGATGACCATATCATATCACTTATATTGATTGCATGTGATGTTTATCTTTTTATGCATCTTATCTTGCTTTGATTGACGGTAGCATTATAAGATGATCTCTCACTAAATTATCAAGAAGTG
>NW_021188893.1:0-844 GCF_002162155.2 Triticum dicoccoides | reverse complement strand
CCAAAATTGTGAGTGTTGATGACCGAAACGTAAACGCACCACGGGGTTCGTAAATTGTGGAAATCACTCCAGGACCCCCGAAACTAAGTAATAGTCCAAGAAATGGGCCAAAAATCGGCCCAAACTGCGATTGTTGATGACATACATGTAAGCGCACCTTGGGGTTCAACAACTATGGAAATCTCTTCGGGACCCCAAAACGGTGAGTAATAGTCCACGAAACGAGTCAGAATCGACAAAAACCATGAGTGTTGATGACCGATACGTAAACGCACCCCGGGGTTTGTTAATCAAGGAAAGCACTCCGGGACCCCAAACCTGTGAGTAATAGTCCATGAAACGGGCCAGAAACGGCCAAAACTGCGAGTGCCACAAAACGATCCCGAATCGGCCGAAACCATGAGTGTTGATGATCGACACGTAAACGCACCCCGGGGTTTGTTAATTGCGCAAGTCACACCGGGACCCCAAACAGTGAGTAATAGTCCACGAAACGGGCCAGAATCGGCCACAACTGTGAGTGTTGATGACCGGCACGTAAACGCATTTTGGGGTTCAACAACTATGGAAATTGCTTCGGGACCCCTAAATGTTGAGTAATAGTCCTCGAATCGCGTCAGAATTGGCCCAAACTGTGAGTGTTGAGGACAGACACGCAAACGCACCCCGGGAATTGTCAATCATGGAAATCGCTCTGGGACGCCAAAATGGTGAATAATCGTGCACGAAATGGACCAGAGTCGACCAAAATTGTGTGTTGATGACTGACATGTAAACGCACCACGGAGTTCGTCAATCGTGGAAATCACTGCGGGACGCCCAAAACTAATTAATAGTGCAAGAA
>NW_021188892.1:5768-6287 GCF_002162155.2 Triticum dicoccoides | reverse complement strand
CAGCTAAGCCCCCGAGTGGGAGGTTGGCTCACCACTCGGTAGGATTTTCAAACACTTAGGCGAGTACTGGACTACAGCTAAGCCCCCGAGTGGGAGGGTCGCTCTCCACTCGGTAGGATTTTTCAAACTTAGGCGACTACTGGACTGCAGCTAAGCCTCCGAGTGGGAGGGTCGCTCTCCACTCGGTAGGATTTTTCAAACTTAGGCGAGTACTGGACTGCAGCTAAGCCTCCGAGTGGGAGGGTCGCTCTCCACTCGGTTGGAATTTTCAAACTTAGGAGAGTACTGGACTACAGCTAAGCCCCCGAGTGGGAGGGTCGCTCTCCACTCGGTAGGATTTTTCAAACTTAGGCGAGTACTGGACTGCAGCTAAGCCCCCGAGTGGGAGTGTCGCTCTCCACTCGGTAGGATTTTTCAAACTTAGGCGAGTACTGGACTGCAGCTAAGCCCCCGAGTGGGAGGCTGGCTCACCACTCGGTAGGATTTTCAAACACTTAGGCGAGTACTAGACTGCAGCTA
>NW_021188892.1:2758-3705 GCF_002162155.2 Triticum dicoccoides | reverse complement strand
CCCGAGTGGGAGGATGGCTCACCACTCGGTAGGATTTTCAAACACTTAGGCGAGTACTGGACTGCAGCTAAGCCCCCGAGTGGGAGGCTGGCTCACCACTCGGTAGGATATTCAAACACTTAGGCGAGTATTGGACTGCAGCTAGGCCCCCGAGTGGGAGGATGGCTCACCACTCGGTAGGATTTTCAAACACTTAGGCGAGTATTGGACTGCAGCTAAGCCCCCGAGTGGGAGGCTGGCTCACCACTCGGTAGGATTTTCAAACACTTAGGCGGGTACTGGACTGCAGCTAAGCCCCCGAGTGGGAGGCTGGCTCACCACTCGGTAGGATTTTCAAACAGTTAGGCGCGTACTGGACTTCAACTAAGCCTCCGAGTGGGAGGCTGGCTCACCACTCGGTAGGATCTTCAAACACTTAGGCGAGTACTCGACTGCAGCTAATCCCCCGAGTGGGAGCCTGGATCACCACTCGATAGAATTTTCAAACACTTAGGCGAGTACTGGATTGCAGCTAAGCCCCCGAGTGGGAGGCTGGCTCACCACTCGGTAGGGTTTTCAAACACTTAGGCGAGTACTGGACTACAGCTAAGCCCCCGAGTGGGAGGCTGGCTCGCCACTCGGTAGGATTTTCAAACACTTAGGCGAGTACTAGACTGCAGCGAAGCCCCTGAGTGGGAGGGTCGCTGTCCACTCGGTAGGATTTTCAAACACTTAGGCGAGTACTGGACTGCAGCTAGGCCCCCTAGTAGGAGGCTGGCTCACCACTCGGTAGGATTTTCAATCACTTAGGCGAGTACTGGACTGTAGCTAAGCCCCCGAGTGGGAGGGTCGCTCTCCACTCGGTAGGATTTTTCTCACTTAGGCGAGTACTGGACTGCAGCTAAGCCTCCGAGTCAGAGGCTGGCTAACCACTCAGTAGGATTTTCAAACACTTAGGCGAGTACTAG
>NW_021188892.1:0-611 GCF_002162155.2 Triticum dicoccoides | reverse complement strand
CTCTATAGGATTTTTCAAACTTAGGCGAGTACTGGACTGCAGCTAAGCCTCCGAGTGGGAGGGTCACTCTCCACTCCGTAGGATTTTTCAAACTTAGGCGAGTATTGGACTGCAGCTAAGCATCCGAGTGGGACGGTCGCTCTTCACTCGGTGGGATTTTTCAAACTTAGGAGAGTACTGGACTGCAGCTAAGCCCCCGAGTGGGAGGGTCGCTCTCCACTCGGTAGGATTTTTCAAACTTAGGCGAGTACCGGACGGCAGATAAGCCCCCGAGTGGGAGGGTCGCTCTCCACTCGGTAGGATTTTTCAAACTTAGGCGAGTACTGGACTGCAGCTAAGCCCCCGAGTGGGAGGCTGGCTCACCACTCGGTAGGATTTTCAAACACTTAGGAGAGTACTAGACTTCAGCTAAGCCCTCGCTGGGAGGGTCGCTCTCCACTCGGTAGGATTTTTCACACTTAGGTAAGTACTGGACTGGAGCTAAGCCCCCGAGTGGGAGGCTGGCTCACCACTCGGTAGGATTTTCAAACACTTAGGCGAGTACTGGACTGCAGCTATGCCCACGAGTGGGAGGCTGGCTCACCCATCGGTAGGATTTTCAAACACTTAGG
>NW_021188891.1:0-962 GCF_002162155.2 Triticum dicoccoides | reverse complement strand
TCGCGACAAGGACTAGGTTGCATTCTCATGCAAGATCGACACGTAATTGCCTACGCTTCACGGCAATTGCACCCACATGAGGAGAATTATCCCACTCATGATCTAGAGCTTGCAGCCGTAGTCTATGCACTTAAAACCTGGCGACATTACCTCCTCGGTAACCGTTGCGAAATATTCACTGATCACCAAAGCCTGAAGTACATTTTCACCCAACCGGATCTAAATCTCAGGCAAAGACGTTGGGTTGAATTGATCACAGACTTCGACTTAGGAATAACCTACACCCCAGGGAAAGCCAACGTCATGGCTGATGCGCTAAGTCGTAAATCTTATTGTAACAATCTGATGCTACAACAAAGTCAACCGCTTCTCCATGAGGAATTTCGGAAGCTTAACCTTCACATTGTATCTCAAGGTTTTCTTTCCACCTTGGTGGCAAAACCTACCCTTACGGATCAGATTATCAAAGAACAGAAGGTAGATCCAGGAATCTCCCGCATCAAGAGAAACATTCAGAAAGGAATTGCGAATTGCTTCTCCATTAACGATCAAGGGGTCGTATACTTCGGAAATCGACTAGTGGTTCCCAAAGTGCGAAACCTGAGGCGATTGATCCTTAAGGAAGCTCATGAATCTCCTCTCACCATTCATCCCGGTAGCACTAAGATGTATCAGGACCTACGCCAGAGGTTCTGGTGGACTAGGATGAAGAGAGAAATTGCTCAGTATATTGCTAATTGCGACGTCTGTCGTCGTGTAAAAGCAGAGCATCAACGGCCTGCTGGCACCCTTCAACCCCTAGCTATTCCTGAATGGAAATGGGATAAAATTGGCATGGATTTCATTACCGGTTTTCCCAGGACCAAGAGAGGGAATAATGCTATTTTCGTCGTGGTCGATCGTCTTTCCAAAGTAGCCCATTTCCTACCTGTTCGTGAGAGTATAACCGCTAGTCAGCTGGC
>NW_021188890.1:0-1217 GCF_002162155.2 Triticum dicoccoides | reverse complement strand
ACATATCGAGCATATTGTGTGTATGTTATTGAAATGCTTGGTATGTGTGGGATCTGACTATCTAGTTGTTTATCTTTAGTAGCCTCTCTTACCGGGAAATGTCTCCTAGTGTTTCCACCGAGCCATGGTAGCTTGCTACTGCTCCGGAACACTTAGGCTGGCCGGCATGTGTCCTTCTTCGTTCCTGTGTCTGTCCCTTCGGGGAAATGTCACGCGATGAATACCGGAGTCCTGTTAGCCCGCTACAGCCCGGTTCACCGGAGTCCTGCTAGCCCAGTGCTACAGCCTGGATTCACTCGCTGATGACCGACACGTTCGATGCTGGGTCATGGATGCCTGTCCCTGTAAGCCTGTGCCACTTTGGGTTTACGACTAGCCATGTCAGCCCGGGCTCCTTATCATATGGATGCTAGCGACACTGTCATATACGTGTGCCAAAAGGCGCAAACGGTCCCGGGCTAAGGTAAGGCGACACCCGTGGGAATACCGTGCGTGAGGCCGCAAAGTGATATGAGGTGTTACATGCTAGATCGATGTGGCATTGAGTCGGGGTCCTGACAGCGTTGGTATCAGAGCTTGACTGTCTGTAGGATTACCAAGCCAAACTGGTCGAAGTTGAGTCTAGAAATTCTTTAGTTATATAAGGGAATTGATTGTGGGATGGAATGTAAGGCTCTTTTTACTCCTTATACCTCATGGCCCTTCTGATCTGAGTCATCATCTTCTCTTCTACGGGGATTAAGAACTAGGCTATCTCTTCTTTCTATCAGGATCACGTGTTACTAATCCGTAGACTTATAGATTGTTGGATTAAGCCTCAGTTCAGTTTCTACCTCCGTATGTTAACTGTTGATCTCGAAACCTTGATATTGTGCTTCTGAGTGGTTATGCCACCATTTTTGTGAATGTCTCAAATCTTTTCTGAGCATTTACAGCCGTTATGCTGTCCGAGTCATCCCAGGTTTCTAAATAGTCGGATGCATTTGCAAATCCCTTCCTCCTGTTTCCGATGTGCCTTTGGTCAGATTAATCACACAAATCAGTGAGTTGAGGTACTTTATTGCCTTGACATATATGTTGGAGCTAGTATTATGACCCTAGGTGCCTTAGGGGATCAGCTAGTAATTTAGCCATGATTTGTGCTCCCAGTGTGATGATTCTGGCCATCATTCTCGAAAGCATCCCGTGATGCTACTTAGTAGTAGGTATTCTATTCC
>NW_021188889.1:0-3296 GCF_002162155.2 Triticum dicoccoides | reverse complement strand
GCGCGGATGTTCTCCGCAGGCATGGCGTACACAGGGTAATCGGCCCCAAACAGTTTGGCGATTGCCACGCCGCATTGCCGGACCGCGCCTAGGCGGCTAGGCCCAGTTGGAGCCGGCGAGCCGCTCACGGCGAGATCCATCTCACGCTGGTAGGCTTCTGACAAGCGTCTCATGCTTGCCAGCTTCTTCGCGCCCTCGACGAGCTGAAGGCGGCGCGCCTCCAGCGTCTCGGCGTCAGCGTCTCCCGGAATCGGCGCGGACAGGTCTCGCAGAGCCGCGTTGAGCGGGTCGTGAGTGCCTTCGCTGGAGCGCTTGCCATGGTCGAGGACGAGAACCTCCGTGACGGTGCTTCCGCCGCTCTCTGCGCAAGGGAGCGGCTCATCGTAGATCACCAAGTTGGTGCGGAACGCATCGAGCGACGCAGTGTCAGAGTCGACCAGCATCGGGTCGGTGGAGCCTATGGACTCCAGGTCTACGGCAGGCTCGCCGGCGACGTGGAGTTGGTCGAGGAGGCCCGCGAGGAGGCTCTCGGGGCCAACCGTGCCTGCGTCGGATGCAGGCTCGTCGAAGAGGCGAACCTCGCCGACAAGTTCGGCGAGGCAGCTGGCTGCGCAGGCGATCTCAGCGCCGTGCAGCGCGTCGGCGCAGACTCTGTCTGGCGTGCCGGGCTGGCTGTGCTCGCCAGGGAGAAAAAGGGTTCCCGTCCAGAGCAGGTCTCCGGACGACGGTGCACCTCGCCCCACGGTGGGCGCCAAATGTCGGGGGTTGGGTGCGACATATGCCAAAGGATGGCTTATCATGGTGGGAGCGAGTAGAACGTCGCTGGTGCCCGGAAGCGGGATGAGGCGAAGACATGCACGCCGACGGATCTTACCCAGCTTTAGGGCTCTCCGAGGAGATAACACCCCTACTGCTGCACTGCGGGGTCTCCGCATGATCACTATGGAAAAGTGAATACAAGGTTGCTCCTAGAGCTGTTTCTGGAGGTAGGAGAGGGCAAGGCTAGCTCCCTCCTTCCAATATGATCGGGTCTAATACTAGAGAAGCTATATCCCCCTTGCATGGGTGCCCCGGGGGGCTTATATAGGCCTGCCCCCTAGGGATACAATGGTAATCTGGCTGGGCGCGGGTCCCAGCCGTCTGTCTCTCAGGCCGCCGTCTTCTCCGCCGACTGCTGGGGCCCGCCGACTGGTCATGGGGTCATGGCAACAGTGCCGCCCTCTGGCGGACGATCACTGTCGCCATTCCCCGTCTTGTCTGGTTAATGGCGCGTGGGGCCCGTGGGAGGGGCCGGCCGACTCCAGGGGGCCGACTCCCACGGGTTCATCTTCGGGGCGCTCTCGACGTCTTTTGTTCTCACGCTGACGGGCGGGCCCCGCCGTCTCCGGGCCGTACAGGTAGGCCGTCGTGGGCACAGTGTGCCGCCCACTAAGGCTGAGGTCAGGGCAGGCATGGCAACAGTGCCGCGCCACGATGGAGATCTCCGGCAATACGGCGCACTGTAGCCATGCCAGCCCCTCGTAGGCAGGGTAGAGACGGCCACGCAGTGACCGTACCCCGCCCCATCCATCGTGGCGAAGGAAGGAGATGGTTGGAGTCGCGGGCCGACTCCCATTGTCGTCTTATCTTGAAGTCGCCAGCCAAGAGTCGGCTCATCTCGAAGTCGTCAGCCAAGAGTCGGCTTAACTCGAAGCCGTCCCTAGGACTCGGCCGTGAGGGACAGTTGCCGCTGCCTCCCAGGAGGCGGCTCTTCATCGCGGGATCTTGAGGGGCGCAGTCTGCCCCGATGTTTTGAACGGTTCTGGGGCTCGAGTTAGCCTACCCGTGGCCCATTACTCCGACAGCGGAGGTGTCGTACGTTCAGTACATGGATCGGTTGGATCGCAAAGACGTTCGACTACAGCAACCACGTTATTAAAACGCTTCTGCTTTCGGTCTACGAGGGTACGTGGACACACTCTCCCCTCTCGTTGATATGCATCACATAGATAGATCTTGCGTGATCATAGGAAATTTTTTGAAATTACTGCGTTCCCCAACACCTTCTACGTATATTGCTTTTCCCATCTATTACAATTGATGGTCATTTCAGTTGCTAGTTGTTGCTCCCCTATTTATGATTTGTTTGAGTATGGCTCCCTGGTTGTGACCACAACAAGTGCACCTACAAGAGAAGGGATTCACTGAGAGAGAAACATCATCAAAGTATTTTAGATCAACTTGAGACTGGTGAGATATACAGTGGAAAAGTTTGAACCAAGAAACAAATTTAGCAAGACCTGTGGATACAGGATACTAGATGGGATTCATATCATACAAGTTTTGCTTCGCTTGAGTCAAATGTGGAAGCCAGTATTATATGTGCTTCGTGAGGTCAATGATGAAGGGCATGGACCATCGGAATAGGCCGACTTGATAGAAATTATGGATAGTTCCAAATTTGTGCATGTCTTGTATCTTATGATAAAGTTCCTTTCTATGACAAATGAGCTCTCACAATTTTTGCAATGAAAAGATATAAACATTGTTCATGAAATTGAACTAGTCGGTGATGTCAAAGCTCAGTTTGCCTCTATGAGAGCAAATGGTTGGGAGAGCTTGTTCGATGAACTTCAACACTTTGTGTCGGTATGAACGAAAGAATACCAGTTTGGGGGTCGTTTGAGGCATGATGATGCACTTACACTGAAATCTTCATGTCTATCGGACCGAGATCTTCTGTGTTGTCATTGGGAAGATATGATCTAAGATGATCATCACTTTAATGAAGCATCTTCAAAAATTTCTTCTCTAAGTTTGATGTTGACAAGCTTTCTTGCTTAAGTTTGATTTAACATGGGGTTATGTGTAATTACTTGTTCATGTTTATGACCTAGAGGACAAGCAAGTTCCGCGTTGTCGTTCAAGCACTATATATGCACCAAACTGCATGCATTGCCTAAAAAAACTGCATGCAACCCAATAGCAGTTTAGAGCATTGCTAAATACAGAGCCTTGTACCGTTAACTTATACTATTCCTCCTATCCATATTAATAAAATTGTACTAAATCAGCCACAAGTAATATGGATCGAGGGAGTAGTGTTTTTTTATAGAAAGAGAGGCAGAAGTAGGAACCGTCTTTCATATCGATGCAAAGATGTGAACCAACCTATGGTTCAGATGGTTTGATGGACAGTGGTATCCCCAACCCATCAGGATTCAAATCCTGGTGCTCGCATTATTCCTGGATTTATTTCAGGATTTCCGGCGATGCGTTTTCAGTGGGAGGAGACGTTCCCGTCGACGACGAGACGC
>NW_021188888.1:0-1254 GCF_002162155.2 Triticum dicoccoides | reverse complement strand
CGCCTCTCCGCCGGCCACCACTGCACTTGGCCTCGCCCCTGCTTCCCCTTGCCGGTGCCGTGCCGCCGCTCCGGTGGCCATCGCCGGCCACGGCCTTGCCCGCGCCCCGTTCGGGCGAGCGCCCGCACCCGCTCGCCCGTGCCCTCTAGGCCCCGATGGGCCACAGACATGTGGGGCCCGGCCCGAGAACATTAAAAAAAAAGAAGAAGAGAAAAGGAAAAAAAATAACTTAATAAAATTAATTAATTAGTGAAGTAATTAACTTAACTAACCCTAATTAGTTAACTAATTAACTCTAATTAAACCTGCTAATTAAAAGTTAACAGATAATTAGTCTTCAGCCAATGACATGTGGGACCTGCCTGTCAGTTTGGCTAAGTCAACTAACTGGTTGACTGATGACACCACGCTGACCTCATGCTGACATCATAATGGCAATTTTAAATTAAATTAATTCTGTTAATTCAAAAAAATGAATTAAAAACTTTGGAAATTAATATAAATTAAACCGTAGATCGGATGTAAAAACTTTGTACATCAAAGTTGCTCAGAACGACGAGACGATTCCGGATACGCAGTCCGTTCGTCCGCCACACCCCCCTAACCTATCGAACTCGCAACTTTCCCCCTCCGGCTCCTCTGCCCGAAAACACGGAACCCCGGGAATACTTTCCCGGATGTTTTCCCCCCTTCACCGGTATCACCTACTACCGCGTTAGGGCACACCGAACACCGCGTATTGCCTTGTTATATTTTGTGATGCTTTGTTTGCTCTGTATTCATTATTTCTTCCCCCTCTTCTCTCTGGTAGACTACGAGACCGACGCTGCTGCTGACCAGTTCGACTACGGAGTTGACGACCCCTCTCTCTTGCCAGAGCAACCAGGCAAGCCCCCCCCTTGATCACCAGATATCGCCTATTCTCCTCTATACTGCTTGCATTAGAGTAGTGTAGCATGTTACTGCTTTCGTTAATCCTATTCTGATGCATAGCCTGACATTGTTGCTACATCTGTTGATACCTTACCTGCAATCCTAAATGCTTAGTATAGGATGCTAGTTTATCATCATTGGCCCTACATTCTTGTCAGTCTGCCTTGCTATACTATGGGGCCGTGATCACTCGGGAGGTGATCACGGGTATATACTATACATACATACATACTATACAGATGGTGACTAAAGTCGGGTCAGCTCATTGAGTACCCGCAAGTGATTCTGACGAGGGGGCTGAAAGGACAGGTGGCTCCATCC
>NW_021188887.1:0-3296 GCF_002162155.2 Triticum dicoccoides | reverse complement strand
GCGCGGATGTTCTCCGCAGGCATGGCGTACACAGGGTAATCGGCCCCAAACAGTTTGGCGATTGCCACGCCGCATTGCCGGACCGCGCCTAGGCGGCTAGGCCCAGTTGGAGCCGGCGAGCCGCTCACGGCGAGATCCATCTCACGCTGGTAGGCTTCTGACAAGCGTCTCATGCTTGCCAGCTTCTTCGCGCCCTCGACGAGCTGAAGGCGGCGCGCCTCCAGCGTCTCGGCGTCAGCGTCTCCCGGAATCGGCGCGGACAGGTCTCGCAGAGCCGCGTTGAGCGGGTCGTGAGTGCCTTCGCTGGAGCGCTTGCCATGGTCGAGGACGAGAACCTCCGTGACGGTGCTTCCGCCGCTCTCTGCGCAAGGGAGCGGCTCATCGTAGATCACCAAGTTGGTGCGGAACGCATCGAGCGACGCAGTGTCAGAGTCGACCAGCATCGGGTCGGTGGAGCCTATGGACTCCAGGTCTACGGCAGGCTCGCCGGCGACGTGGAGTTGGTCGAGGAGGCCCGCGAGGAGGCTCTCGGGGCCAACCGTGCCTGCGTCGGATGCAGGCTCGTCGAAGAGGCGAACCTCGCCGACAAGTTCGGCGAGGCAGCTGGCTGCGCAGGCGATCTCAGCGCCGTGCAGCGCGTCGGCGCAGACTCTGTCTGGCGTGCCGGGCTGGCTGTGCTCGCCAGGGAGAAAAAGGGTTCCCGTCCAGAGCAGGTCTCCGGACGACGGTGCACCTCGCCCCACGGTGGGCGCCAAATGTCGGGGGTTGGGTGCGACATATGCCAAAGGATGGCTTATCATGGTGGGAGCGAGTAGAACGTCGCTGGTGCCCGGAAGCGGGATGAGGCGAAGACATGCACGCCGACGGATCTTACCCAGCTTTAGGGCTCTCCGAGGAGATAACACCCCTACTGCTGCACTGCGGGGTCTCCGCATGATCACTATGGAAAAGTGAATACAAGGTTGCTCCTAGAGCTGTTTCTGGAGGTAGGAGAGGGCAAGGCTAGCTCCCTCCTTCCAATATGATCGGGTCTAATACTAGAGAAGCTATATCCCCCTTGCATGGGTGCCCCGGGGGGCTTATATAGGCCTGCCCCCTAGGGATACAATGGTAATCTGGCTGGGCGCGGGTCCCAGCCGTCTGTCTCTCAGGCCGCCGTCTTCTCCGCCGACTGCTGGGGCCCGCCGACTGGTCATGGGGTCATGGCAACAGTGCCGCCCTCTGGCGGACGATCACTGTCGCCATTCCCCGTCTTGTCTGGTTAATGGCGCGTGGGGCCCGTGGGAGGGGCCGGCCGACTCCAGGGGGCCGACTCCCACGGGTTCATCTTCGGGGCGCTCTCGACGTCTTTTGTTCTCACGCTGACGGGCGGGCCCCGCCGTCTCCGGGCCGTACAGGTAGGCCGTCGTGGGCACAGTGTGCCGCCCACTAAGGCTGAGGTCAGGGCAGGCATGGCAACAGTGCCGCGCCACGATGGAGATCTCCAGCAATACGGCGCACTGTAGCCATGCCAGCCCCTCGTAGGCAGGGTAGAGACGGCCACGCAGTGACCGTACCCCGCCCCATCCATCGTGGCGAAGGAAGGAGATGGTTGGAGTCGCGGGCCGACTCCCATTGTCGTCTTATCTTGAAGTCGCCAGCCAAGAGTCGGCTCATCTCGAAGTCGTCAGCCAAGAGTCGGCTTAACTCGAAGCCGTCCCTAGGACTCGGCCGTGAGGGACAGTTGCCGCTGCCTCCCAGGAGGCAGCTCTTCATCGCGGGATCTTGAGGGGCGCAGTCTGCCCCGATGTTTTGAACGGTTCTGGGGCTCGAGTTAGCCTACCCGTGGCCCATTACTCCGACAGCGGAGGTGTCGTACGTTCAGTACATGGATCGGTTGGATCGCAAAGACGTTCGACTACAGCAACCACGTTATTAAAACGCTTCTGCTTTCGGTCTACGAGGGTACGTGGACACACTCTCCCCTCTCGTTGATATGCATCACATAGATAGATCTTGCGTGATCATAGGAAATTTTTTGAAATTACTGCGTTCCCCAACACCTTCTACGTATATTGCTTTTCCCATCTATTACAATTGATGGTCATTTCAGTTGCTAGTTGTTGCTCCCCTATTTATGATTTGTTTGAGTATGGCTCCCTGGTTGTGACCACAACAAGTGCACCTACAAGAGAAGGGATTCACTGAGAGAGAAACATCATCAAAGTATTTTAGATCAACTTGAGACTGGTGAGATATACAGTGGAAAAGTTTGAACCAAGAAACAAATTTAGCAAGACCTGTGGATACAGGATACTAGATGGGATTCATATCATACAAGTTTTGCTTCGCTTGAGTCAAATGTGGAAGCCAGTATTATATGTGCTTCGTGAGGTCAATGATGAAGGGCATGGACCATCGGAATAGGCCGACTTGATAGAAATTATGGATAGTTCCAAATTTGTGCATGTCTTGTATCTTATGATAAAGTTCCTTTCTATGACAAATGAGCTCTCACAATTTTTGCAATGAAAAGATATAAACATTGTTCATGAAATTGAACTAGTCGGTGATGTCAAAGCTCAGTTTGCCTCTATGAGAGCAAATGGTTGGGAGAGCTTGTTCGATGAACTTCAACACTTTGTGTCGGTATGAACGAAAGAATACCAGTTTGGGGGTCGTTTGAGGCATGATGATGCACTTACACTGAAATCTTCATGTCTATCGGACCGAGATCTTCTGTGTTGTCATTGGGAAGATATGATCTAAGATGATCATCACTTTAATGAAGCATCTTCAAAAATTTCTTCTCTAAGTTTGATGTTGACAAGCTTTCTTGCTTAAGTTTGATTTAACATGGGGTTATGTGTAATTACTTGTTCATGTTTATGACCTAGAGGACAAGCAAGTTCCGCGTTGTCGTTCAAGCACTATATATGCACCAAACTGCATGCATTGCCTAAAAAAACTGCATGCAACCCAATAGCAGTTTAGAGCATTGCTAAATACAGAGCCTTGTACCGTTAACTTATACTATTCCTCCTATCCATATTAATAAAATTGTACTAAATCAGCCACAAGTAATATGGATCGAGGGAGTAGTGTTTTTTTATAGAAAGAGAGGCAGAAGTAGGAACCGTCTTTCATATCGATGCAAAGATGTGAACCAACCTATGGTTCAGATGGTTTGATGGACAGTGGTATCCCCAACCCATCAGGATTCAAATCCTGGTGCTCGCATTATTCCTGGATTTATTTCAGGATTTCCGGCGATGCGTTTTCAGTGGGAGGAGACGTTCCCGTCGACGACGAGACGC
>NW_021188886.1:0-2613 GCF_002162155.2 Triticum dicoccoides | reverse complement strand
TGGCTTTCAAGCCAAATGATCAATCTTATGGCCACATTCATGGCATAGTTTGTTCAAATGATCTCATATTGTGCACAAGGGTGCATATTGGAATGGCAAACAATGTTGCCTAAGGAAGTTTTCATTTTCGTTGGACGAAAAAACCATTTTCCATTTTTCGAGTGCCCGAAAGGAGGTTTTTTTGTGAAGGAACTACCAAATAATTGTTGCAAAATTGGACCAAATCATTTTTATAAAATACTAGGTTATATTTAGTGCACAGTTGACAAAATGGTTGGGTGTAAATTTTTTTGATCCACCTCTCGTGAAAAAGACAAATTTCTGCCGATTCAGCTGGAAGCGGGTCAAATTTGAACTGCAGCTGCCTCATAGTTTGCTATTTATTTTTTCCAAAAATCATTTCTAGTTACATAAGGACCTATTTAATCATAAATACATGGTTTGGTGGCGATACGTCGAGGTTTGAGTGGTGGCCGAGCGCGTAAACTCGCATGCCCGTTGCGTGGTCACCGCGTGACCGTAATGTTGCCATGTGTTCTGGCGGCCTAGGCATGTCTAGTGGGTTGGGAACTCCCCATGTTGGTGCTAGGAAGAAAATTACAACATAAGATTCTCACGAGGAGACCAATCGATGCTCAAACATAAATTAGTAGCCAAGTGTTTGATTAGCGGTACGGGAAATGAACATGGCCAATGGGCGTGAGTTTTGGCTGAGAATGATCATCTACTAAGGAGAATGCCTTCACAAATTTTTAGCTCAAAAGGAGGATCCTAGGTGGTACTTTCTTTGCAAAGTACCACGTTGGACAAAAATATGAATGTTGAAGCTGGTCTCAAAATAATGAATGGAGTGAGCTGAAATTTTGTGGAGGATGGTTATTTGGGCATAGGAAAGCATTGTAGAAAATTGATATCATTTGGACATGCCAAAGTAGTACTTCCTTCACAATGCTCTTCTATGGACAAAAACTTGGGAAAACTAGTGAGAGAGATTGGATGAATGAAATGAGTTCAAAATTGGTGTAGGTAAGTTACTTAGGTATGGTCATGCGCTGGTAAATTTTCAGATCATTTGGGTAAGCCTAGCTAGTACTTACTTCACAAAGCTTCTCTCGAGGTAGAAACTTTGGAAATTTCTCGAGAAAGATTTACTAGGAAAATTGAGCTGAATACTGTCATGTGGCAATGATTTGGGTATGGAAGAGTGCCCGAAAAGTTTGAGGGTAATAGGAGGGGTCTATATAACACTTGCTTTGCAACGTGCCAATTTGGCCATAAAATATAAATTGAACCTGGGCTCACATAGATGATTTGACTGAGCTGCAATTTGGAGAGGGTGATAATTTGGGCATATAAAGGAACTGTATAAATTTCATGTCATTTAGAGATATAAAAAAGGTACTTCCTTCACAATGCTTCTAGGTGGGAAAAAACTTTGGAAATTTGCCGAGGAAGATTTGCTAGGCAAATGGAGCTGAATTTTGTCATGCGGTAATGATTTGGATAGGAAAGAGTGCCCAAAAATTCCGAGGGCAATCAAGAATATATAAATAGCACTTCCTTCATAAAGTGTTGTTGTGAACATAATAGGAAAATGAATATTGTTGAATTAGTTTTGAACTAGGCAAGGAAGGATTTTTACATATTTGATGAAGATATGCCCCAAAGAATTTATGAGATTTTTTTGGAAATTTTGGGAATGATAGAAATATAGATTGCTTCACAACCTAGGGCAAAAACTGCCACATGGACATGACACATAGGCAAAACTGATGAGATGGCGTCTAGTCATCACAACCCACCACAATCTACAAGGCTATGACCATCTATATTGACCATTTCGTGTAAGGAAATTACGACCTTTCTGACCAAAATGGTCGCAATGGTTTAGGGTTTGGAGCCCCCTGAACAGCTTTTGACCAATTGGTCTAAAATGGTCATAAATTTATGACCAATTCTTCGAGGGTCACTGACAGAAGGTCATAAGTTGACATATTTCTTGTAGTGAAGTTGGAGAAACTGACACCCGCCAGCCACCTGTGTGCAAAGCACGTTGGTAGAACCAGTCTCGCGTAAGCGTACGCGTAATGTCGGTCCGGGCCGCTTCATCCAACAATACTGCCGAACCAAAGTATGACATGCTGGTAAGCAGTATGACTTATATCGCTCACAACTCACTTGTGTTTTACTCGTGCATATGACATCTACGCATAAAACCTGGCTCTGATGCCACTGTTGGGGAACGTAGTAATTTCAAAAATTTCCTACGCACACGCAAGATCATGGTGATGCATAGCAACGAGGGGGGAGAGTGTGTCCACGTACCCTCGTAGACAGAAAGTGGAAGCGTTAGCACAACGCGGTTGATGTAGTCGTACGTCTTCACGATCCGACCGATCCAAGTACCGAATGCACGGTACCACCGAGTTCAGCACACATTCAGCTCGATGACGTCCTGATACGTCTCCAACGTATCTATAATTTTTGATTGCTCCATGCTATATTATCTAATGTTTTGGACTATATTGGGCTCTATTCTCCAATTTTATATTATTTTTGGGACTAACCTATTAACCGGAGGCCCAGCCCAGAATTGCTGTTTTTTGCCTATTT
>NW_021188885.1:0-1019 GCF_002162155.2 Triticum dicoccoides | reverse complement strand
TTTCTTTTCATTGCTTGCATAGTTGAATTATCGGTTGCATCGTCGTGTCGAGTTGCTGGTCTTAGTGTCTAGTTCGTTTAGAGTTTCGAGTTCTGTTCACATTAGTCACGCCACCGCTGCATCATTATCTCTTCCGCTGTCCACCACCCATCCATCAATTTCCACCACGTGCTACCCATCATTCATTGTCATAATAATAGTTGAGATCGTTCACATCTTCACTTGATCCAATCTGCATCTTATCTAGTTTGTTTTGGAAAGAGGGAGAAAAAAAGAGAGAAAAAAACAAGAGAAAAAAAAGGAGAAAAAAAAAGTCAGAGAAAAAAAAGGAGAGAAAGGAAAAAAAGTGTGAGGAAAAAAAAGAGAGAAGAGAAAAAAACAAAAAAATCGGCACAAACTTTTTCAGAGGAAAGTTGGAGACAAAGTTGTTGATATATCCTGCTTGGCTGTTGTTTCACCTCATTATCTTTACTGCCGTTGTGATCTTCACTTATATCTTGCTGTCTAGAGCTACTTAGTGTCCTTCATTGATGCTAGTTGTGCTACGACGTGACCTCATTAGTGTTCTAGGCTCGCGTCTCTAGTTCGGTCTAGCCTAGGACCAGCACAGTACCGTCGTTGAGCGTTTATTCAACATTGCATCTTTGAATTGATTATTGCTAAACTTTTGCTACCATATATAGCCAACCCAGCTCCACATATTTCTACACCGTGTATACGTACGCTCCCCTGGCAATCGCTTTACTCAATATTCAGAGTTACTTGACACCGCTGGTTGCCGATCACCGCCTGCTGCATGGTAAGAACTTGTAAGACATTGATATTTGCTTTACTGTGAGCGTTTTACCACCACATCCTAGTAGTTATAGGAACATTATTTTTGGGTTTTGTTTCTTGTTCTACTAATCATGACAGGATCCAGAGTCAATTCATGGGCTTTGTCGATCGCGGGAGACGTGCCACCACCTTTGCAAATACCACAACCGTCACGAGAGGTGCACAAACATCCAAATGCACAT
>NW_021188884.1:0-1170 GCF_002162155.2 Triticum dicoccoides | reverse complement strand
GAGTTGTACACCGAGGTGTTTACAAAAGTAGGAGAATATTACTGCTTAGATCTCATAGATCACAAGAAAGGTTAAACCAAACAATGGAAAGGAAGATATGATTATCGGATTTAACCAGATCAATGGAAAGGAAAAATGTGTTTAAACACATTTTCCAGGGGTATATCCTTCCCAAGGACAAGCAGATGATATCCATGACAGGATAGTAGGTAGAAAACCATTTTAGGTAAGGGAAGAAAAATTTCATGACATTACCCATACAACGGTGTTTGGATAATTGATAAAGAGAAATTTAGCATTGTGCTTCAAATGTTCTTGGTGATGAACGGAGTACCACAGACATGCTTCAGGTAGCAATGATATGGTGTTTCAATCAAGGGCCCGACTTCGGATACACCAATGATCCATCAGGAGTAACTTATAAAATAAGTCCTACAATTTCCTCATGGACGAATGGATAACCTTGTTGAAAAGGAATCTATAATGATAGGTCCTGCAGCCGGGGGGGTGCTAGGCATGACATCATGTTACCGGGTCATCAAAGGATCAACGTCATAACTCTTGGAAAGTTGTCCCAACCATCATATCTGACCGAGATTCAGATCCGATTGGTGTCAGGATACCTGAGACTCAGGATGTCCGAGAAGAAAAGGCGCAACACAAATCGTTGAAATGGCATTGCAAGCTTCTCGAGAAATGAACTATGGGAGCGGGTTTCTGAAGCAATAGTTCACCATTAAACCAAGGAGAGGACAAGGAGGCGTCTGGTGAACTCAACGGCAATTCACCGATATTCCCAAAAGATGGATTTCCACCATTAGGTGAACAAGGAGATAACATTGTCAGATCAAATGATATAAGGAAGTATGCTCGAGGAAAACATACACAATTAAACATTGGTTGAAAGGTGCGCCCGAAATGTGGATTGGGTTGCACGACCAATGTCAGAATGGTGATTTAATTAGCGAAGGACTTAGAATGAACTATCGATCATTAACTTCAAAGCAATAGGGTTGCTAGAAGTGCATAATCCAAACAACACCGTTCACTTGTGGGTACCCCGGTTGGAATCAACACGAGGACCAAGAAAGAATGGTGATGGTGAGAAGTATCATTATAGCAAGAATTCTTAAGAGGTGGAGCAATCCTCACAACATTCTTAACATCAAA
>NW_021188883.1:0-1794 GCF_002162155.2 Triticum dicoccoides | reverse complement strand
TAGGTTCTTATGACCAAAACACACTCAGGGGGCCTCCATGTCAAGTTCAGTCACAGGGCGCTATCACTGACAAATGTACGGGCAACCAACTTAAACTAGCTAATGTGGCTAATCAAGGTAACGCATACGAAAAAGAACACATACTGGTCTGGACATGAAAAATAAACTTGCAAAGGTTGGAAAAAAGACTCACGAGTTATGACGGGTGAAAATGCAAAGCCTTCGTGCAGCACGTGGCATCAGGCAGCACCCATGTACCTGCCATCGACGTCATACACAGATGAGTCCATAAAAAAGTGAAGTTGCGGACGGTGAATTAGCAGAATGAGCATAGTTGACAACTGCAGTTGCCATGACTGGACAACTGCAATTGCCATGGATAAATAACTGTAGTTGTCATCCCTGGACAACTATTGTTGCCCTTCCTGGACAACTGCAGTTGCCATGGAGGAATAACTGCAGTTGCCATGCCAGGACAACTGCAGTTGCCATGCTAGCACAAACTGCATTTGCCATGTATTGACCAACTACTACGATGCTTACAGGTTATTACGGTGGTGGTAACCCGGCAAACTTCTCGTGGCAAGCTTCACAGATTGCAGATAGAGCACGTCAATTTGGTGTCACAGACCACACAAGATGGGCACATGCAGCACAATAAGGTAAGGAAAAAATTGAACCACAAAAGAGCACTACATTTGTTTTTATGGGAAAAAAATAGCACATGACGAAAAAGAAGATTTGTAGCAGTGATGGTGGACAAAACCAAGCATAAAACGCTAACAAGTGGTTGTGTGCAATGAGTCATGTATTGTCTTCGAGAATTTGCCAACTGCTAAAAGCATGTGTGCAGCACTAATGGTTGATCGCATTTGCCTAGTGAGATCAGGCTTAGAATGCAATAGTTTTGATGCTAGAACACAGTGGTTGCCATGTGTTGGTAGCAGTATTTGCCATGTATACAGAACTGCAGCTACCATGCATATAGAACCCAAGTTTTCGTACTAAAAAAGCTGGTTGTCGTGCATTGGCAAACAATAGTTGCCATGTTTGTTGGACTGTAGCTGCCATGACTGGACAACTACAGTTGCCATATATCCACGCACAGACTCATGGCTTGCTGTTTGAATGATGTAATGCCAAATCACTTGAAGTTGATGTGATCCGTTGCGATGAACATGTTATTCAAACAAAAATCTTACTCTCATACCTGTTTTTTCTATTACAGGGCCTACAACTACAGTGAACAGCAGCGCGGGGACATCTACTGCGGGGAGCTCTGAGCGCACGGAAGACGCGTTCCACCAGCCACCAGACAATCATGCCGCAAACAATGCCGAGTCAGAGTCGGAAATGGCAATCGTTCCAGCAATTCCGACAGGCACCCCTTTGAACACAAGCACTGGCAACACTCAAGTAGATGAAACTGCCGCTGATACTGAAGTGAATGATGAAACTGACGATGAGGCACAAGGGGATGAATATGATGGGCAATCAGAGATCATGGTACCTCAGCCACCGTACATTGGGCAGAGATTTGAATCGTTTGCAGAAGCAAAGGAATTCTACCAGACATATGCAAAGTTCCATGGGTTTGCCGTCAACACCGAATACCATAGGAAAATTAAGAAAACTAACAAATACAGCAGAGGTGAGATGAGGTGCCACAAGGCACGAAGGAACAAGAAGGGGAAAGGTGTTGCGCCTGTCGTTCCGGAACGAAAGAGAGGTATCATTCTCAAGACGGGATGCCCTGTCCGGTGTAAGCTAAACGTAGATGGAACACAGTATGTG
>NW_021188882.1:0-1384 GCF_002162155.2 Triticum dicoccoides | reverse complement strand
ACGTACATCTGAATAGTCAACACTTTCTATCAGTCCACCAACACCTCTATAATGAAATGGCCCAGATCAAAATGCACTATTCAACGTCGAGGATTTTGAGCTCATTTGAGCTTAAGCCCAATAACTCCACGTCAAAAGATAACGCGTAACCTGAGTCTTCTTCTACCTCTTCCAGCCGTTGCATGGAGGTGGATGACCGCGTGAGCACGATGTGTGGGTGATGCCTTGTCCGCCTGGGCTTCTTCTTTGGTCTGGCCGAGCAGACCGGGCTTTAACCGGATTGGACCGAAGATTTTTTGTTTCATATTTCACAGATTGGACCGCCTATTATGTCGAGCGTGCCAGGACCGAGCTGGGCGGGACTAAGCGGGCCAAAAAGCCCACTAGTGTCGTCCACCCTGATGTACAAATATGGCGGGAAGTATGGGGCCAAGCCAGCACGCCGTGATTGAGCTCCCGGCACTTCTCGACGCAGCAGGCCATCTTGCCAGTTGCCATCACACGGGTAGCAAGGGAAGCCGGCTGCCTGGTGGAGTCGGATATGCGGCGAGGGTTATGTAGAAATTGTGCCGGTGCGCGTCGTCGTCATGGTGAAGGACAAGGGAGGCTGCACATCGTCATCAATGACAAATGACTAGGGAGGCATGCGACGCAGACGATAGATGTACTGATATGCGACTGCGTTAATTAGAATATTTAGAACCAATAAAACGTGAAAAGACTACTTAAAATTACCCAGATGTCCTTGGGATAAAATGAAAACTAACTCGTATTAACTCGTATTAACTCGTATACGACATATCAATTTCGGTAGCACGATTTACTGTGAAAAATCACTTTTTAATTGCTCTTTATGTGCCATACCCAAGAAATACTACTCACTAAGTTAAGAATGGAAGAGTTTTCTCAAATCAGAAATTAATCGGGGTTTTTTAAGGCAGAGAACTTAATCTGTTTACCGAGGAAGAGATTACACTTACATTGTTGCTTCCATGCAAAAAGCTAAGACGACAGATTATGTCTTTCTTCTTCTCCTTTTCGTCTCCTCTT
Source organism: Triticum dicoccoides (assembly GCF_002162155.2). Lineage (NCBI taxonomy): Eukaryota > Viridiplantae > Streptophyta > Magnoliopsida > Poales > Poaceae > Triticum > Triticum dicoccoides. The sequence goes on along the minus strand of NW_021188882.1, from coordinate 334 downwards.
GGACTCAACATCATTCAAACATACTCATCAACATGAAGGGCTGAAGGGCTGACCACACCTAACGCATGTTGGTGTGATATGTAAAACTAAGTGAGACAAGGTCATCACCATCGCAATAAAAAGCAGCCCAAAAATGTCAAGAAATGGTAACAGAAAAAGTATATCATGTCCTTGGTAAGTCCAAGCAGGCTCTAAAAATGAGCCCTGATCAAACGTCGTGGAACAACTATTCTCTTTTCACACCAAGTACCAACTTTCGATATATGAAAATCAATGCATATCCTGCCAGTAAATACATTAATTATTGGCGATAGATCTCCAACACCGTAGTCCC
>NW_021188881.1:0-1204 GCF_002162155.2 Triticum dicoccoides | reverse complement strand
TGTTTGCTTTTAGGTTAGCAAAATTATAAACTTTCTGTTAGTGCCATTAGTTTTAGAAAAATTATAAACTTTCTGTTAGTGCCATTAGTTTTCAAATTTGAAAACACTTTTTTAGTTTCTTTGTTTTCTTTGTTGCTTTATTTATTTTATTTTGTGATTAACTTTACTATAAAATAGTTTTTTCCTATTTTTTTGATTTGTTTTTTGCATTATTTATTTTCTTTTGTTTTTTGCTTTAATTTTTAATTCTGTTTACTTTTAGGTTAGCAAAATTATAAACTTTCTGTTAGTGCCATTACTTTTAGAAAAATTATAAACTTTCTATTAGTGCCATTAGTTTTCAAATTTGAATAGTTAAAATTTGAATTCTTTGAAAATTATTTGAATCACAAGTTTGTGATTAACTTACTAAAAAATGAGAATAGATGAAAGTTGAAAGTTTCTGTTAGTGCCATTAGTTTTAGAAAGTTGAAAGTTGAAAGTTGGCATGGGCCAGGGACTAATGGTCATGGTATTACGAGGGCCGAACCATAAGACATGAAAGCATTTCAAATGAACTCTGAAAAAGTTGAAAGTTGGGATGGTATCATAATTTCACCCACATAGCATGTGCATGTACAAAACGGACAATGGTAGCATGTTCGTGTGTTACAAAGTTGCGGGAGAAAGTCTTCACTTTTTCTTCGCTTGTGTCATTTTCTTATTGCGCCGTAACCATGGATAATCTTCATTGTTTATTAGGATGCTTGGTCAGCTTTGACATTGAAGGGAGGAATTTCATGAAACTTTTCATAATCTTCAGACATGTCTGTCTTGCCGTCCACTCCCAGGATGTCCCTTTTTCCTGAAAGAACTATGTGGCGCTTTGGCTCATCGTATGATGTATTCGCTTCCTTATCTTTTCTTTTTCTCGGTTTGGTAGACATGTCCTTCACATAGATAACATGTGCCACATCATTGGCTAGGACGAACGGTTCGTCAGTGTACCCAAGATTTTTCAGATCCACTGTTGTCATTCCGTACTGTGGGTCTACCTGTACCCCGCCGCCTAACAGATTGACCCATTTGCACTTAAACAAAGGGACCTTAAAATCAGGTCCGTAGTCAAGTTCCCATATGTCCACTATGTAACCATAATATGTATCCTTTCCGCTCTCGGTTGCTGCATCAAAGCGGACACCGCTGTTTTGGTTGGTGCTCTTTT
>NW_021188880.1:0-898 GCF_002162155.2 Triticum dicoccoides | reverse complement strand
TCGACGCCGCCCGCCGTCGCCCTCGCCCTCGACGCCGCCCGCCGTCGCCCTCGCCCACCGCGCGCGCGCCGCCGGCCGGCCTCGGTACTGCCGCCTCGCTCGCCCGCCCTCAACCCCACGCGACCTTCCTTCCTCTCCGATCATTCCTTCCCAGTCACCGCTGCCGCCCTCCCCGTCCGTGGCCGCCGCTGGTCGGGGACAGCATGACCCTCTCCGCCGGCGACGTGCCGACCATGTACACGGTCCTCGCCAACTCGCTCAGCGTCGACGAGGCGACGCGGCAGCACCCCGCGGAGTCGGCCCTCGCGCAGTGCGAACGCCGCCCCGGGTAGATGAGCAAAATCAGGACCGGGCCTTGAACGCGTAGTTGTTTTCAAGATCCTAAAAAAAAAAGTTGTAGCCTTGAACGCACGTCTGTTCTCTTTCCTAACTCCCTTCCGAGATCCAATCGCTAGTTCGCGACCCCCAGATCTGATCAGGAGCCGACGTTTCACCGGCGAACTTGGTTCTCCAATCTCCACTCGAGAAGTCATCCATACCGTGGCATCGCCGAGCGTACCGTACTGACACATCCATGTACATCACGTTGCCTGTGCAAGTCTACTTCGCATCATCGCCGAGCGCCCATGCCATCCCGGCGTTGATCCAAAATCAGTGGACCAGCAAAATCTCCGAACTAGCCCTGAGCAAAATCAGTGGACTTTGAGAAAACGCGATGAGCAACAACGGTCAACGGCCAGCTAGTATGCACTAGTACTATAGATTCCAAAGGAGGGGATTAGGAGCAACATCGTCCCGATGGGGAGCAATGCAACTAGTAGTAGTAGTCGATCTAAATCCTCGTTGGCAATTGGAAACCGTTTCCAATCATTAGGAGCAACAGACGCTACCTGTATTT
>NW_021188879.1:0-1136 GCF_002162155.2 Triticum dicoccoides | reverse complement strand
ATCGATGTATAGTCATGGAAGAAAGGTAGGTGTTTAATCAGTGTGCCGTATATTGTCACAATTATTGAACACCACCAGCTACTATAAGTTTTCCATCCTCCTGCCACGATCTACCAACAATAAGTGAACATATCATGTCCCTCAAAAAAAAAGGTGACCACATCATGTCACATGCCTTGAGATTACTTCGGAATGGTAGGTGCAGATGTGTCATACTTGTATCTGACTCCCTGAATATATATAACATTTTTTCTCAGAAGTGTCCTATTTGTCTCCTCGGAACCATATACCAATAGCTCACAATAAAGCCATGACGGGAGCTCGCTCATGCTGCCCCAACAAACCATTGTAGACTTACAGTTATAGTTCCATGCCTAGAGGAAAATGGAAGACATGGATCACACATTTGTCGCGTGTCAGCCGTCACATACCAACACTCCTGCAGTGTCTTATGTACCGGCTGGTGAGTGGGTCAGCGATATAGTTTGATTTAAAAAATAATAATACACCTTATAGTTTGGAGCGCACGCATGCAGTAATTAGCAACTGCTAAGTTGCAGTTAGGATTTATCTGATACCTTAACAATTGCATGTTGCAGTTTAATCTATCTGAAAGAACGTAATTGCTCTTGGTATGAATACCCCGTATCACTGAGAATCGCTGAGAGTTGATTCGACTTGGTTACCACTACAGTCTTGGGGTGCAGGAGCAGAAACGGAGTGACCTAGTTCAGTTTGGCATGCCTGAAGAAATCAGCCATGAACTCGCTCGCCGTAGCACACCCAACTCAAGAACTAACCAGCCTTATCTAGGTCAACAAATCAGCAAAATTAAACAGAATATTTCTTTGCAGTTTAGGGGAACTCATATGATTGGCAGATATAAAGAAACTATTGTCAAATAGACGTTCTGATGCGTGCATACATACTGTAGGGTTTTGAATCATTGGTCGACAATGTTAACTAATCCAGTTCATTTGGGGTTTGCTTAATTCGAGATCGATGTATAGTCATGGAAGAAACGTAGGTGTTTAATCAGTGTGCCGTATATTATACAAGTATTCGACACCAGCAGCTACCATAAGTTTTCCATCCTTGTGCCAGGATCTACCAACAATAAGTGACCATATCATGTC
>NW_021188878.1:0-1017 GCF_002162155.2 Triticum dicoccoides | reverse complement strand
GGCCTTGCGGCGTCCGACCCGGCCGCGAGCTTTGCGGCGTCCGCCCTGGCTGCGGTCCCGCCTCCTCCCGCATCGGCTTCGGTGCCTCCGGCTGCCTCCATGGTGTTTGCACCCCAGGCAGCCCCCTCGATGGGATCGTCTTCGCCGCCGCCGTTTCACTTCGGTCATCTCATCACCATCAAGCTCTCCGCCGACAACTACATCTTCTGGCGTGCGCAGGTTCTCCCGCTCTTGGGGAGTCACTACCTGCTAGGCTACGTCGACGGATCGCTTCCCTGCCCACCCGCACTGGTAGACAGCGTGCACGGTCCGGTCTACAATCCGGCCCATCGCGTCTGGACGGGGCAGGACCAGGCGAACCTCTCCTCCATCCAGGGGTCGCTCTCGCCGGCAGTTGGCGGACTTGTTGTCTTCGCGAAGACGTCTCATGAGGCCTGGACCATCCTTGAGCGAACCTTTGCAGCGCAGTCCCAGGCTCGTGTCTCTACACTCCGTCGTCAGCTTGGAGAGTGTCAGAAGCTTGACTCCACTGCCACTGAGTTCTACAACAAGGTCAAGGGCCTCGCCGACACATTGGCCTCCATTGGACAGCCCCTCACCGACTCCGAGTTCAACTCGTTTATTGTCAATGGTCTTGATGAGGAGTATGATGCCTTAGTCGAGATCATCAACGAGCGGGGCAACTCGACACCCATGCTGGCACACGAGGTTTTCTCTCGGCTCCTTCTCACTGAGCAACGGGTCGAGACACGCCGCTCCAGGGGCACTGGCTCCCTCTCGGCCAACGCCGCCACCAAGGGTGGCCGCTCTTCTTCATCACCCCGGTCTCCCTTGGGGCTGCCACCGTCGCCCGCCTCGGCCCCCCCACCTACTGCGACCTTACCGGGGGCTGGCGGTCCACGTGTGTGCCAGCTTTGTGGCCGCGATGGGCACTGGGCCTTCAAGTGTCATAAGCGCTTCCAGCGAAGCTTCCTTGGTCTTGGCAATGACGGCAAAGATACACGCAACAATGCCCGT
>NW_021188877.1:0-1156 GCF_002162155.2 Triticum dicoccoides | reverse complement strand
TGACCACAGCTGTACTTGCCGATCTGACAGGAGGAGGAGGAGGAAGACGCCTCTGGTTGGTACACTTGTTAGCATAGTGACCCTTCTGCTGGCACTTGTTGCACGTGACCTCTAAAAGCGGACGGTGATACGGAGCACTCGGTCTTGGAGCTTGAGACGGAGCCTTGTTCTGAAAGCCTGGGTTGGGTGGGTGGGAGAAACCACTGCCACCTTTGCTCTTCTGCTGATACGGCTGACGGAACGGAGGAGGAGGAAGCCAATACTTCTGCTGCTTGACCACTTGAGTAGAGGAAGACGGAGTAGCATCTCTGGCACGCTTCCTGGAAGCATCACATCTCATCTGAGCAGCCTCTTGCTTCAGTGCCATGTTGTAGAACTCATCGTATCTCAACGGCTCAAAGAGGACAAGAGCGAGCTGAATTTCCTCACGAAGACCACCCCTGAACTGATAGATCATGCTCTTCTCATCAGGAACATCCTGCTTGGCAAAACGGGCGAGCTTCTGGAACAACTTGTTGTAGTCATAGACAGACAAAGAGCCTTGCTTCAGATTGCGGAATTCCTGACGCTTACTCTCAACCACACTTTGAGGGATGTGATGAGCGCGGAAATCTTGACGGAAAACGTCCCAAGTGATCAGACGTCCACCTCTGGAATCCTTATACTGCTGGAACCACTCTGCAGCCTGATCTTTGAGCTGGAAAGAAGCGAACTTGACGAAATCTTCAGGCCTGACGTTGCTGCATTCAAAATGCTTGCCCAGATCCACTAGCCAATCGTCAGCATCGGTAGCCTCAACACAACCGCTGAACGTCTTTGGGCCATTTGCGAGGAACTGGTTCAGAGTAGCAAAGTGGTGCTGATTATGGCCTTGATTCCCTTGACTGCCTTGATTGCGCTCTTGGAGGATTTGCATGATCAACTGTGTGTTTGCATTAGTAGCGGCCATCACAGCTTGCCATGCTTCCGGAGGAGGCGGAGGTGGAGGCGGATTAGGATTCGGAGTCGTGCGCGTTGGAGGAGCCATCCTGAAGAGGTTGACCACCATTAGCACATTGATAGACAACAATATAGAAGCTGAATCCAACGGAATGAAAATTGCAACATATAGTCTTCACATCCGAACAAAATGAACGAATGCATTCCTCTTCAAATG
>NW_021188876.1:0-925 GCF_002162155.2 Triticum dicoccoides | reverse complement strand
ATACATAAGTATAGGCTATTTTTAGAGTCCGTATGTGTGGGGAAACAAGAGATAGGGTTGATTTCGGACCGCTCCACCAAGGGCCACGAAATTCCCCCCCTCTTCCTCCATATATACAGCCCTTAGGGCATCGTTTAGACTTTGGGTTTTGTTTAGATTAAAAGTTCGCCATAGCTGCAACTTCGCGTACTTCGTTTGTGTTCAACGACCAGACAAAGGCGTCACAGAACCCCACCTTGATCAATAAAGCTTTCATCTTATATTCGCAATATCCAGATTGCAATCTTAGTTTCTTGCTTGTTCTTCGTTTGCTCGCAGGAAACAGACCCTCGTGGTCAGGTTGATCGTGCTCCGGCGTGGTCAATAACCTCTCGGAGTTGGTTAAGCGATTGCTAAGGCGCGACGTCCTCGCACGTTCGTAGTCGGATCGTCAAAGTCGACTTCCACCAAAGCGAAATCCACCATCTCATCAAAAGACGGGACACCTCCGCCTCTATCACATGTTGTGTTTGCACCTGGAGATCTTGTTTGGTTACATTTGCGTAAGGATAGATTTCCTGATTTGCGCAAATCAAAGTTAATGCCACGTGCTGATGGTCCCTTTAAGGTGTTAGAGAAAATAAATGATAATGCATATAAACTTGAGCTGCCTGCAGATTTTGGGGTTAGTCCCACTTTTAACATTGCAGATTTGAAGCCTTATTTGGGTGAGGAAGATGAGCTTCCGTCGAGGACGACTTCATTTCAAGAAGGGGAGGATGATGAGGACATCAATACAATTGTTACACCCACAGCCCCTGCTGCTATACATACTGGACCAATTACTAGAGCTCGTGCACGCCAACTAAATTACCAGGTACTTTCGTTTCTTGGTAATGATTCTAATGTTCATGAGAATATGATGCTGCCTAAATTGGATACATTT
>NW_021188875.1:0-1551 GCF_002162155.2 Triticum dicoccoides | reverse complement strand
CCCCTTGTCAGGTTCCATTTGACAGGTATTCAATACACAATCATTATTTCAAACAATCCAAATAGCAAATGAAATTCGTCCAAAACAACACGGCATTAGTCTATTACAAACATTACAGTATACTACAGCCCAGATAAGCCTACTACTGCCTACATTTACAACACATAATATGCTAGTCTTTGTTGATATGCTTCACAGCTTTGAACTTGGATTTGCACTTCACCTGTGCAAAAAACAAGAATGAACATATAAGAATAAGAATCTGTACAGAACATCAAACAGTAGCCAATGAGGGATCCAATAACTTATAAGCAAGAATTGACAGCAAACATGTATTGATACCTAGTGTTGACTGTATCTGCATCTAAACTGAATGTTGATCCAAAGTGTTGACTAAATCTGCATCTAAACTGAATACTCTTAACTGAACATAGACAAGTGATATGCTAATCAGGTGTCAGAATGATATCTGATTCAACAAGGTTAACCAAATTTCCCACATAGTTTTGGGGAAATTCTATTTATCTACAGTGATTGGTAGCTATTGATGGCAATGTGACAGTACAGACAGACTTGTGGCTGCTCATTTGTATTCAGGTAACTATGGCAGTGACGCAAATAGACTTGTGGTTGCTCATTCACTAGCTATGGCAATGATGCAAACAGACGTGTGGCTACTCATTCACATTCACAGCAACACTTCATCATTCATCTACAAGCAACTATTGACCATCATATTGTTGGGTTTCGTAGTAATTTCAAAAAAATTTCCTACGTGCACACAGGATCATGTGATGCATAGCAACGAGGGGAGAGTCTTGTCTACGTACCCAACGCAGACCGACTGCGGAAGCGATGACACGACGTAGAGGAAGTAGTCGTACGTCTTCACGATCCAACCGATCAAGCACCGAAACTACGGCACCTCCGAGTTCGAGCACACGTTCAGCTCGATGACGATCCCCGGACTCCGATCCAGCAAAGTGTCGGGGAAGAGTTCCGTCAGCACGACGGCGTGGTGACGGTCTTGATGAACTACAGCAGCAGGGCTTCGCCTAAACTCCGCTACAGTATTATCGAGGTATATGGTGGCAGGGGGCACCGCACACGGCTAAGGAATAGATCACGTGGATCAACTTGTGTCAACTTGTGTGTTTAGAGGTGCCCCTGCCTCCGTATATAAAGGAGGAGAGGAGGGGAGGCTGGCCGGCCAAAGAGGGAGGCGCAGGAGAGTCCTACTCCCTCTGGGAGTAGGATTCCTCCCCCCAATCCTAGTCCAACTAGGATTCCTCGGAGGGGAAGGGAGAGAGGGGGGCCGGCCACCTTCTCCTAGTCCTAATAGGACTAGGGGAGGGGAAAGAGGCGCAGCCACCTTGGGCTGCCCCTTTCTCCTTTCCACTAAGGCCCATGATGGCCCATATGGCTCCCGGGGGGTTCCGGTAACCTCCCGGTAACCCGGTAAAATCCCGATTTCACCCGGAACACTTCCGATGTCCAAACATAGGCTTCCAATATATCAATCTTTACGTCTCGACCATTTCGAGACTCCTC
>NW_021188874.1:0-1022 GCF_002162155.2 Triticum dicoccoides | reverse complement strand
GGTAACAAGGGGCTCTCCGGGAGAAAGTACTTGCGAGAACCTAAAGTTAGTTTTGTTTTTAGCAAAATCATTTAACCCGAATAGAAGAGAGCTCAGAGTCCCAGAGTAAAGATCAAGGAATAAAAGATCCTAATACCACCCAAATGGCGACGTGGGCCTATAGGCCACACAGCCATGTTAGTAAAGGTTTTGCAATGACTAGACTCAACTTCGGCCAAGGAGTGTGGAAGGGGGATTCCTACAGGCAGTCGGCTCTGATACCAACTTGTGACGCCCCCGATTCAATCGTACACTAATCATGCACGCAAATGTGTACGATCAAGATCAGGGACTCACGGGAAGATATCACAACACAACTCTACAAATAAAATAAGTCATACAAGCATCATAATACAAGCCAGGGGCCTCGAGGGCTCGAATACAAGTGCTCGATCATAGACGAGTCAGCGGAAGCAACAAAATCTGAGTACAGACATAAGTTAAACAAGTTGCCATAAGATGGCTAGCACAAACTGGGATACAGATCGAAAGAGGCGCAGGCCTCCTGCCTGGGATCCTCCTAAACTACTCCAGGTCGTCATCAGCGGGCAGCACGTAGTAGTAGGCACCTCCAGTGAAGTAGGGGTCGTCGTCGACGGTGGCATCTGGCTCCTGGACTCCAGCATCTGGTTGCGACAACCAGGAAGAAAGGAAAGGGGAAAAGGGGGGAGAAAGCAACCGTGAGTACTCATCCAAAGTACTCGCAAGCAAGGAACTACACTACATATGCATGGGTATATGTGTAAGGAGGCCATATCGGTGGACTGAACTGCAGAATGCCAGAATAAGAGGGGGATAGCTAATCCTATCGAAGACTACGCTTCTGGCAGCCTCCGTCTTGCAGCATGTAGAAGAGAGTAGATTGAAGTCCTCCAGGTAGCATCTCCAAGTAGCATATCCAGGTAGCATCTCCAAGCGCATCTCCAGGCGCATCGCATAGCATAATCCTACCCGGTGATCCTCTCCTCGTCGCCCTGTAGAAA
>NW_021188873.1:0-1254 GCF_002162155.2 Triticum dicoccoides | reverse complement strand
GACTGCCAGCCTCTGACGGACTCGGGAAAGGTCATGGGCGGGAAGGTGCTCTTATTCCTCACCTGAATCCCCAGGCCTCCGCACATTTGGACGACTCGGGTTCTCTCATCACCTGGGCTCGCCTTCTTCACGGTCTGAGATCGACACGTGAATATATGTTTGAACAAACCCCAGTGCGGTCGACAGCCCAAGAAACCCTCACACATGGACACGAACGCGGCAAGATAGGCAATGGAGTTTGGGGTAAAGTGGTGGAGCTGCGCTCCGAAGAAGTTCAAAAAGCCACGAAAGAAAACACTCGGTGGCAAGGAAAACCCGCGATCAACATGGGTGGCCAAAAGCACACACTCACCCTCTTCTGGCTGGGGCTGCCACTCCTTCCCCGGAAGCCTCGCAGCTCCGTGGGGGATCAAGCCCTCGTTGGCCATGTCGAGGAAGTCATTCTCCGTGATGGTCGACTGGATCCAGTCTCCTTGGACCCAGCCCTTCGGCAGGCGGGATCTGGACGAGGACCCACCGCGGCTGGTGGACCTTCCTTTCGCCTTCTCCGATGCCGACGCCTTCTTTGCGCGCTCCAGCGCCGCCGTCTTCTCCTTGGCCATGGTCGCCGGCGAGATGCGCAAAGGGAAGTGGTGCGGGGGCGAGAGCGAGCACGCTGAGCAGGGAGGAAGGAAGCAGAGAGAGGGGAAGAATGCTAAGGCGCAGCACAGAAATCCTCGCCGGGCACATTTATAAGGTCCCTTCCGAGTGGATGACAGGCGGGCCCAGGCGATCTAATCATATCTGGAACAGTTATGCAGGCGGGATACGTGGCGAAAAAGGCGGCGCGGAGATCGAGGCGTCCATGCCCCGTCCCATCCGAGCGCCGCGGTCCGCCCCGCTTCGCGCGCGCCCCAAAATTTCGCATCCCGCGGAATCCGCGAGCAACAAATCAGTCTGTCAGGCGCGGTGTTTCCGGCGATCCGTCGCTCGGAGATCGTCGAAGCCTGAAAGATCACTCGACGCAAAAACAGAATGGATCAAGTTGACTGAAGGCAATTTGTTTCCTGTCGACAAAGGGATTCTTTGGTCCAGAACAGCGCACAACCGGAGCGCAAAGGTTAATCGGAAACGACATCAACTCCTTCTTCACTCGAAGCCTCGATCCATTCGGGGGCTAATGATGGGGTTGTGTACCTAGGGTAGGATCATGGACCTGATCCAAGTAACTTACCCTAGGACATCCTTAGAAGAGGTCGCCTTCCAGTCGACCAA
>NW_021188872.1:0-1627 GCF_002162155.2 Triticum dicoccoides | reverse complement strand
TCAATGTTATATTCATGCCCCAATCATGAGCTCTCAAGAGAATTTATTATTCAGAATTTTTATGCTCGGCTTTCTCATAATGATCAAACCATGCTCGATAATTCTTGTACTGGTTCTTTTATGAAGAAGACTATTGAATTCTGGTGGGATCTGTTATAAAGAATTAAACACAACTCTTAAGATTGTGAACTCGATGAAGGTAAAGAGTCATGTATTGAACATAAGTTTGATTGTGTTAAATCTTTTATGAATTCAAATGCTTTTCAAAATTTTAGCACTAAATATGGACTTGACTCTGAGATAGTAGTTTCCTTCTGTGAATCTTTTGCTACTCATGTTGATCTCCCTAAGGATAAGTGGTTTAAAAATCACCCAGCAATTAAAGTAGAAATTAAAGAACCGGTAAAAGCTAAAGAAGAAACTATCATTTACAACGTTGATCCAGTTGTAATTCCCACTACTTATATTGAAAAAACACCTTTCCCTGTTAGGATGAAGGAACATGCTAAAGCTTTAATTGTGGTTAACAAAAGTTATGTTAGAATACCCAAACCATCTGAACAAATCAGAGTTGAACCAAGTGTTGCTACGGTTAAAGATCCCTTAGTTGATAATATTAATGGACATGTTATTTACTTATGTGGTGAAGCTTCTAGAATTGCCAAACCTTAAGGAGAAGATAAACATAGACCATTTGTTGGCATACCTGTTGTCTCAGTTAAGATAGGACATCACAGTTATCATGGGTTATGTGACCTATGTTCTAGTGTGAGTGCTATTCCTTTCTCCTTATATCAAGAAATTAAAGATGAAATAGCACATGCTGAAATAGAAGGCACAGATGTCACTATTTAAACTTCCTAATAGAAACACTATATCACCAATTGGGATTCTTAGAGATGTTCAATCTTTTGTGGGAAAAGAAAATACCCTACTGATTTTCTTGTTCTTAGCTCCCCACAAGATGACTTTTGTCCCATTATTTTTGGTATACCTTTCTTGAACACCGTCAATGCCAAAATATATTGTGAGAAACAAACTGTCGGTGTGAGCTTTGGTGATGAATCTCATGAATTTAATTTTTCCATGTTTAGTAAACAACCTCATAAGAAAGATTTGCCTAGTAAGGATGAGATTATTGGTCTTGCTTCTATTGTTGTGCCTCCTACTGATCCTTTGGATCAATATTTATTAGACCATGAAAATGATTTGCATATTCATGAAAGAAATGAAATAGATTGAATCTTTTTTGAACAACAACCTCTGCTTAAATAAAATTTCCCTATTGAAGCTCTAGGAGGTTGATACGTCTCCAACATATCTATAATTTTTTATTGTTCCATGCTATTATATTATCTGTTTTGGATGTTTAATGGGCTTTATTATACACTTCTATTATTTTTGGGACTAACCTATTAACCGGAGGCCCAGTCCAAATTGCTGTTTTTTTGCCTATTTCAGTGTTTCACAGAAAAGGAATATCAAATGGAGTCCAAGCGGAATGAAACCTTCGGGAGAGTTATTTTTGGAACAAACGTGATCAAGAAGACTTGGATTGGACGTCAAGAAAGAAGCGAGGAGGCCATGAGGCAGGGAGGCGCACCTGCCCCCCTGGGCACGCCCCCCA
>NW_021188871.1:0-2291 GCF_002162155.2 Triticum dicoccoides | reverse complement strand
GCATGTGTCCTTCTTCGTTCTTGTGTCTGTCCCTTCGGGGAATGTCACACGTTGTTCCTTTAAGTCCCTGTAGCTTGCTATGACTTGGGTTCATACGTTGTTGTTCGACACGTTCGTTGCTGGGTCATGTATGCATGTCCTTGTAAGTTAGAGCCACCTTGGGTTTACGACTAGTCATGTCGGCCCGGGTTCTTTGTCATGTGGATGCTAGCGGCACTATCATATACGTGAGCCAAAAGGAGGAAACGGTCCCGGGCCAGGTAAGGTGGCACCCGTGGGAATACCGTGCGTGAGGCCGCACAGTAATATGATGTGTTATATGCTATATTGGTGTGACTTAGTATCGGGGTCCTGACAGCTTGTTATCAGAGCCTGACTTCCTGTAGGATTACGATGCCAAACTGGTCGAAGTCGAGTCTAGAAATTCTTTAGTTATATAAGGGAATTGATTGTGGATGGGAACGTAAGGCTCTTTTGAGTTGTCCCTCTTTAGTTGTCTTCTAACCTTCATCTATCAATTGATAGTCAGGAGTAGTCATGCACTCATGTTCATCAATGTCTATTATTCTTGTGGTCCGTCAAGCCATTCTATTCGGAATGACTAGGAAAAATAAACTCCAGAACCTCATCCATATCCAGGATTGGGTCAAAGCAGTTGTAATCCACAAATCAAATGCTAATCCAGTTTTTGATTCTGTTCTACCTTGGAGTGTTACCCTCTTTATGTCGGGTTTGTCATGAGAATTGCACCACCCCTTATGAATTCTTGATGCAGTGATACTTTTCGCCATTATTATTCATTCCTCGGTTCTGTGTTGTTGCAACCGGAATGCTGACAGGTGAATCGTGATGTGTGAAGTCTATATTCCTAGCAACCATGTTGCTTGGTAGTTAATGGACAATAATTTCATTCTTAGCATGTTGGTTACTAAATCGACATTCTAAGATTGACCGTGCTACCTAGTCCTTATTTCCTGGCGCACTCTTCGATCAGTGAGTTAGGATTGTGTCAATCCCACACTCTTTTGATCATATCGTCTTGCCCTGAAAAGCAAGATTGTTCTCGAGCTTAGTAACATACCGGTGGTTCGTGATTTTTCGAATATCTTCTGGGAAGTATCACCAGGTTCTCACCTGACCGCTATGTTGAGTTTGTGATCAAGTTGGTTTTCGAAACCATCCTTTCTCCAAGAATCTGTGTTGGATACCCTGAGCTAGTTGGTTAAGCTAAACAACAACTAGGAGAGTTGGAAGATAAAAGCTTGTCCGACTTAGCTCATTTTAAGGGTTATCTTGTATGTGTGTTGAACAAAGATGGTATTTCCATCAATTGACCCTCGTGATCAGTTAATGGACCTATCATCTTACCCAATCTTTGATTTGAGCATGGGCTATCGTCAAATCAAATCAGAACCAACGATATTCATAATGTTGTCTTACTCGTGGTTGTTTCCTCGGGCATACTCCATTATATCTTTCGGTTCTGACCAATGCTATCACCTTGTTTACATAATTGTGGAATTCCACTAATATGGAAACCTGGATGAATCATTGTTGAGCCCGTCGACAACATCCTTATCTACTCCATGATTTTGTTGAACATTAAGCTAGTGTTGGAAACTTTATACGCAATGTCTTCATGTCCCATTCATGAAGCATATGTTCGGATGAAAGAAGTGACTTCCTCTAACTCATGTGCATTTAATGCAAGTTGCTGTCATGGATTTGAGAAAGTTAGTTTTGCTTCCTCTGGAATTGTCCCAAGTTAGTCACGCATGTGCCAAGTACTCTATGGTTTGATAGGTTGGCCGCCTCCATTCTATATGTCTTTCCTAGCACACCAAGCCACTGATTGATTTGTTCAAGAAGAAGAAGTTCCTTCTTAAGAGCTAAACTTATGTAAGGATTTCGATATCCTCGATGATGGTTCCCCACCTAAACTCGGCAGTGTTTTGTTGTAAGACTACCATGTGGTCATGCTTGTCCGGGACAACGTGTTTACATGTGTGTAGCGGAACCACCTCATATTTTGGAGCTTGCTATCATACTTTATTCCTCGAGAATCTCGCAATGCCATCTCGTCGATTTGTGTTGAAAACTTCCGTTTTTCTTTCTAGACTTGATGAGTCTAGAATATCCTGTCACCAACCAGATCTGAATCTTAGACAGATATGATGGTTGCAACATTTCCCAACAACTATAATATTGGTCTCTCTATAATGGTAAAGTGGATGTCGTGGCTGACACACCCAGCCGGAAGGCCTATTATTGTAGTATCTTATTTGAGGAAG
>NW_021188870.1:0-1189 GCF_002162155.2 Triticum dicoccoides | reverse complement strand
ACCGCCTCCTCCTTGTCTCGGGTGCCTCCTCTTTTTCACCTCATTTCCACCATAGATTCATTCAAATTAAGTGGTTAAGTTACCTTGTTTTGCTAGGTAAGTAAGGGGGGAAGCTATATTTATGTTGTTCTCCCTACAACAATGTGCACATGCACTTTTTATGGCCTAGCTAGATCTATGTATGTTCGTGGTGTTGCATATGTTTGTGGTGTTGCATATGTGTTTGTGTTTGGAGGTGTACCGGTATTTGAAATGCGATAGTTGCCAATATTTTGCCGGAATGTTGATTCATTTCCGTTTCGGCGAGAATTTTGGCATTAAGCATTCTTTTTGGTCCTATTTTTAGGGAAAGTCATGCCAAATTTTTTCTTGGTTCTAAAATATCATTTTGCTCTACCCCACAGGCGACCATGGTCCGCATGATGACCGAAGGCATCGTGAATAGGTTTTTGAGGTCCGCGAAAGCCGAGATGCTTCAAAAGAACGAGACGGAGATAAGATGTCCGTGTCAAAGATGCAAGCTGAATAGCCTTATTGCGGACCCGGATTCCGGGCAGGTGCGGGACCACCTGCTCTTGCGTGGTTTCATGGATGGCTATCGGTGGCAAGGTGATGAAGATGACTACAAAGTCGTCCATGGGGGCCGGGCAAGAAATGAGGAAGGGCAGCAAGACAACCACCGCGGCTCGGGGGGGCGAGAAGACGAAGAATCCCTAGGAGATGATCACGATGGTGATGCTGTACATAGTCATCATGTAGAAGATGCAGGACATGATGATGATGCCGGCGGAGCAGACGATGCTGGACCATCGATGGGCTGGGTGCAGGACCCTCATATTCAAGAGCTGCTTCTCAAGCAGACGGATAACGCAAGAGCTGCCGCCCGAGAGAAAGCCAAGATGGATCAACTTGAGTTAGACGCGGTTACTCCATTGTATGAAGGATGCAGGCCCGAGGATACCCGCCTGAAAGTAACGCTCATGGCTCTGGAGATGAAGGTAAAACACAAAATGACCGACGCATGCTTCGACGAGAACATGTCATTCTGGCACGAACGTCTTCCCAAGGGGAACAAGTGCCCGACCAGTTTGGAGGAGGCGAAGAAAATCGTGTGTCCTCTGGATTTACCGCACGTGAAATACCATGTGTGCATGAACAATTGCATCATTTATCGGGACGAGCACGCGGA
>NW_021188869.1:56813-88560 GCF_002162155.2 Triticum dicoccoides | reverse complement strand
AGCGCCGGGGGCGCCCGTCAGCGGCGGCAGGGAGGGGAGGAGAGACGAGGGCGGCCGAGGGAGGGGGGGGGGCTCGTGCCGCCCCGGCCACCTCCCAGGGAGGCTGCACGGAGCAGATCCGGGGGAAGGGAGAGGGGGAGGGGGCGGTGTCGGGGCGGCCGGCGGTCGGCGGCGGCGGCGGGGCCTAGGAAGGCCGGCAGCGGCGGGGGGAGGAAGGAAGGAACCCTAGAGCGGGAGCGGGAGCGGGGCAAAATGTGTGTTAACAAGATGTAAAGTTTCACCTTTTCTTAATATTTAATAGGCTGTAATATTTATGTCTGATATTACGTGTGCCTGATATGTGGTGTTGCCAAATATTTATAGAGATTGATTGATTATACATTGACGATGATATGTGGTGTTACCGAATATTTGTAGAGACTGATTAGAGATTAATCGTGATTGGTTTCTTCCCATAAAGACGTAATAAAATGTAACAAGGATTTTCATCTTCAAAAGGATTGATCTGATTTGGTACAGTAGATAAAAGCAGTTTAAATGGACCGGTAGGGTAAAACTTGGTTTGATAGTAGTTTGATGGGGGTAAAAGTACTGGATCTGTCAGTGTGAATCCAAATAATGGAGACGTTTCTTTTTCGTTTCTGCGCCGAGGGAGGACGGCGATTCTTTTACCAGAAATTCAGCGGTGGGTCCCACCCGCCACTATCTACTCCACGGGAGTGTTCTTGAGGATCCTGGTTCATATCCCAGTCAACGGACAGCAGAAGCAGCACGAAACGGATCCGTCGCAAGCCAGCACCGACGACTCCGCCGCCACGGCCAACGGCGTCGCCGTCGACGCGACGCCGCCCCATCTTTCCCCGCGAGCGCCAGCGCGGGGCAGCACAAGGTAGGGGATTCCCCCGCACCGCCCCGCCCCGCCCCTCCCCATTTGATTTTGTTCTTTTAATCTTTCGGGGCAGAAAGCTATCTGGCTGTTCCCATGCGCTGGAAAGTTGCTGGTGTGATTCGTTGAAAGCTATTTCCCGAGAAGCTCACGGCGCTATGATGTTGAAATTTCCCGAGAAGTTCTTACCCCTTTCCCGCCTCTGTTTCTTCGCCTAAAGTTCGTCAGATTACCCCTTGTTCAAAACGCCAAGAAGCCCATGAAAGCTTCACCATCCCTGGAACACGGAATCCATTCACCCAGTATTCTGAGAGCGGTTGCTACCGAGTAGTGTAAAATCACTGATGTCTGTGCAATCTTTTCCTGATCTGGCGATGCACTGTGGCTGGCTGCTACCCTGTGTCCTTGCGCTAACTTTGCTATTGCAGAAATTAAATCAGTTTTCCTTACTGTGATTTCTGTTCAAGTGTATTGTGTAATAATAGATTGTGCGACAGGTACATGGAGTATGACATGCTGGAGCACATACTTGAGGGAAAAGAGAAACCAACGAATCTACCGTTTGCACTTCTGAAGAAAATCACAGATGATTTCTCCGAAGAGCGAGAAATTGGCCAGGGTGGATTCGGAACCGTATATAAGGTAATTCTTCTTCCTCAAGGTAATTTCTGTGTATAGCACCTAATATCCTAAGTATCACAAAGATAGCGATGTATCACCAAAAGAACAGAGTAATTTTTTTTTTTAGTTTGACCCCAGGTGCATATGCAGCAAAGTATTCCAAGTCCAGGAAACGTGTATGCATGTTCTATAGAAAAGTAACTCTCCAAGTTATCTATAAATGGATGAACACAGCTTTTACTATAAAAAATGCAAATGATGTTTTTTTTTACATATTCACATTTCATTCGACTATGTACGCTTGGGAGTTCTTGAAGTTTTTGGGAAGCTTGAGAATGTGTTTCCTTTTACTAGAGCACATATGCACAGGATATAACTATAGCAACTTGAAAATATTACTCTATCCTGGTAGTTCATTGTCAGGTCAGTCATTGGCTAGTACTTCCTTCATCCCATATTAATTGACGCTCAACAGATGTATCTAGAACTGAAATATGTCTGGACACATCCATTTGAGTGTCAACTAATACGGGACGGAGGGAGTATATAACTAAAGTTGAGTTCTTTTGAAATGTGTAGTCCCTTCTTTTATACATTTTATTGCGACGTGCTTTCAAAATTCTACAAGCAGGGCTACTAGCTCTAAATGCTCACAAGAGATGTAAACAGGGCGTCCTACGAAATGGAAATGTTGCTGTGAATCGGATCATGAGCAAGTACACAATCGATGAGAAGCTATTTTATCGTGAGGTTAACAGTCTTTTGAAGGTTAACCATAAAAATGTAGTCCGGTTTCTTGGCTTCTGCGCTAATACTGAGCAGGTAGAGATAAAAATTGAAGGTAAAAGAGAATATATTTATGCTGAAATAAGAGAAAGATTGCTCTGTTTCGAGTATATCAGCAATGGAAACCTACAAAATTATATTACTGGTACGACATTGCATTTGATGCGGCCCTTCTACTTCCTCATTATCTTTTTTCCCATGCACTTCTACTTTCAAAGTCATGGTTGAGAAACAATAGACTCGACAAAACAAAATTTGAATCAGATGTTTGAAGATTCCATGCTACTGTTTCTTTCTTTCTACAGACGAATTAAGAGGACTTGAATGGAATGTACGTTTTCAGATCATCAAAGATATTTGTGAGGGTTTGTATCATCTGCACATGGAAAACCATATTATTCATATGGATCTTAAGCCTGCCAATATACTGCTAGATCATCATATGGTCCCAAAAGTGACGGACTTTGGTCTATCAAGACTTGATGAGAACTCACAAACCATGTGTGCGAACCGTTTTTATCACTGTAAGCCACGCATCACAATAACCAATTCTTTTTCATAGTAGTTTTTCTTCTACATTCTTAGTGCCATAATGGGCAATTATGTTGTTATCTTCTGCAGTGGATATTGTGCTCCGGAATATCTACATGGTGGCAGGATGTCTGTCAAATCAGACATATACAGTTTGGGTGTAATAATCATCGAACTGGTAACGGGACATAAGAGTATCCTTGATAACAATAATAGTGTAAGTGTTCCATTAGACCATGCATATGGTTCCTCTTTTACAAATATCCTAGAATTATTTTTTTGCCTTTGCATGTTATGATTTTTCTAATAACTGCTACTTACTTTACATACTCCCTTCATTTTTATATAAAGGCCACAAACTCAGATTACAGGTACCAAATGTAAAATTTAATGCATGCGTTGCAAGTCAGCTTTTCTTTTTGTTTATTAGGATCATTAATACCCCACCTGCATGCAAGAAAACTGAGTGGAGGAAGTAGGTGACTGTTATTATGATTGCGTGCATGCAACTATTAAACAAGTTGCCAGTACGAGAAAATATCATTAATTTTGTCTCGATTACTGTTAGTGGTCTTGTATAGATGCAAATGTATATTCCATAGTGGCCTTGTATAGGTAAATGAAGGGAGTACTATCTATATTGCATTGGATATCATACCATTCCCAATGTTCCCAAAAACTTCAAGAACTCCCAAATGAACATACTTCACCTTGCCTTAGTGCCTCTCCCACCTCGGCACCCGCACCTCACCTCGCCCCAGCGCCCCTCTAGCCTTGACGCTCTCCCCTCAACTCGCTAGCATCGCAATGCCCCTTTTGATCTCGCCCTTGCGCCCCTCCCGCCTTGGCGCCCGCACCTCACCTCACTAACTAGCAACCTCCGAGGCAGGTATGCTCGCTCCCACCGCTTGCATCTTGCCGTCTCACAACTCACTAGCCACCCCAGACATGTCGGTCGCTGGATACTTCACGGCGGCCTCCCTGCCGCTGCAACCGCTTGTCCTCCTAACTCACCGACCCACCTACAGACCTTACCACCATTGGAGCGTCTCCTCCATGCCACCCATCGCCCAAGAGGCGAGTATATGGAGTCCGTCCAAGATGACCTGCCAGAGTAGGAGAACAAGGAGGTTGTGTACTCTGACAAGGACCTCTGCGCGACTCCGATGCAAGAGTAGGACATGAAGATGGGCAAGGCGGGTATTTTTACCCGCGGGAGTGTTGTACCTAGCCGGGTACGACTATGGGAAAAAAATTGGCCCCGGGGTGTGGGTATGGGTAGCGGACACTAATTTTTTTAGCTAGGTGCGGGTATGGATTCATTTCTACTCTCGCATACGACGAAGCTGGGTGCCATTTGTTCAAATATATATGTGAGGCTTCTATATGCAGCCTCTAAGTTGAGGTTACCTAAGAATGATGCCTGACAACGGATTGCACTGAACCTAAGGTCAATTTGTTGTATTGTGCCCTTGTCTATAAAGTTGTATGGCCCACCCCACCAATGATTCATACTGCATGAGCAATGTTTTGTACACATATAGGGGTGTCTACCTTCACAACATGGGCTAGGGGTGTCTATTTTTACAGCATGGGCCAGGTACAAGCTTAACAAAATATCAATTGTGGGTCTCGTCTCCTTGCGGCAGTCCCGACCAAAACTAAGTATTACTAGATCATGATGGTGTGTTGCCACACCCGTCAGACACAATAAGATGCTACAAATTGTTGAAGTATATGAAGATTTCCCAACATTCTCCATTAGTTTAAACTTTTGGTTTTACCGGTTGCTTCATGAAACTTAATACGTTATCAGAGCCAAGAGGTCTCAAGTTCAAGATCTAGCCCACACGATATTAATAAATATAGTTGCAACCTACATCAGCCCCACATCTAAGGCTCTTATTAGTTGCTTCATGAAACTTAATATGTTATTAGAACCAAGAGGTCTCAAGTTCAAGATCTGGCCCACACGATATTAATAAATATAGTTGTAGCCTACATCAGCACCACATCTAAGGCTCATACGAGCATAAACGTGAGGGGGGTGTTGAAATATATTCCCCACCCTTCTTTTCCAGTTCATCCTTTTCGATTAATTGGCTGGTGCATGCAATTAAAAAAAATGTTGCCCCCGAGTGATCCAAGAATTATTGATTTGCTAACTAGTAATAGGAAAAAATAGCTTTGGGCAGGTCCATTGTGATACATGTTCGGATTGGGTTAGTTGTCGACCTTTGTGAGTAATAGAATAAATAGGCAAGCATGCACCATTTATATTTTGACGCGAATATTTTTTCCATTGTTCTAAGTTAACTTTGTGAAATGATAGGTACTCAGAAGATGGAGGCACAGGTGGAAAAAATCAGGGAAGGAAACGCCATTAGGTTACCGACAAGTAACTAAATGCATCGAAATAGGGATGCGCTGCCAGGAAAAGGACCCCTACAGGCGACCTTTTATTGGCGGTATATTATGTGATTTCATAGACATGAAAGGTACAAATGGGCAATTCAGCAGTGACAATGGGTCCACAATTGATGAGGTAATTGAGCTTAATATGTTACATGAATCCTCAACCACCTAACAGTTTCTAGCATTATTTGGTTGTTCTTCAAGAAGCTAACATTAACTTTCTAATAAATAAGTTTATAATCCCTTAAGCCGCACTTCTCGCCTTGTGTTGTTTGTTGATCTTTCCTTTCTAGTGGGATTCCCCTTTCTGTCCCTCTTCTCTTATCTTTTTTTCCTCCCGGGCTTTCACAGGCTTTCTTCTTCCATCTTTGTTTGTTTGAATTGAACACTAGCTTACTTGTTTCTTATAGGAAGGAGGTCCCCTCATTATCTTCCGTCAAACTGATCTTAAGCACATATTCTTGCCTGACTCAAAATGTATCTTAATTAGGAGACGAGATGCATGAATTAAGCATATTCATGGTAATGTATTTTGCTCATTTTTCACAGATGAGCCCTTACTTGGAGGATGATATGCTTGGAATTGAGCCGCTCGAACTACATTTTCCTTTTGACCTGAACAAGCAAATGTCATGCTCAATACAGCTAACCAATGAGACAGATGGTTGCATAGCCTTCAACATCCAAACAACGTCCCCCTTGCCATATTGCACACATCCAACCAAAGACATTGTGCCACCGAGATCCAAGTGTAGTATCGACATAACATTGCAACTACAGAAGAACGCACCACGACATGCCGGCGGGTTAATTGTGCGGAGCACTAAAGTAAGTGATGGTCTTGCAGCTCGGGATATAACTACTGACATGTTCAATAAAGAGGCAGGCAACTTGGTTGATGAGGTGAGTTTGGATGTTGTTTTTGACGGAGAGCTACAAGCCCCATGCTCATCTGAAGTATGCTTATCTGAAGTACCAAAGCATTCATCACTTGCACCAGTAGCAGTTTTGGGTATGGATGATCCGAGCAATCAAGAGGCATCTAATGTTCCACGGTCATCTGCACATGCGGGGTCAGAAGGGACAGACTCTGAGGTGAGCTTACTCAATGCAAAAGCAGAAAGGAGCTTAGTATGGTACTGTAACTAGAGCACCAATGTTTTAGACAATTCAAAACTGGTGCGCGCCTGGTGGAATATGCTTTTCTATGAGTGTCTGCAGTACAATCCCATTAGTTAAGTTCCATGCATGCAACCTAACAAACATAAACAATAACTGCCCTTTCTTTCTTCAGGAAATTTGTGCAGATGCTAATTTGTTAAACGGTTAAGTTCTCCCTCTGCAGGTAATCCCTGCAGGCTCCAACAAGCTTCTTGACATCCACCCACCCGAGCTTTGGTTCACCTTTGAACCCAACAAGTTGATCCCCTGCTCACTGCACCTAACAAACAACACAAATGAATATGTGCCGTTTAAGCTTTTGGAGAAGAGTAGGCTCATGGACAAAAGGAGGTTCTTTCTAAGTCTACCACTGTATGGCATTGTCCCCCCGAGCTCCACCTACATTCTCGTTGTGACAACGGATAAAAGGGAAAACCTGCCAGAAGAAAGAGATGTCAATTTTGTTCTTCAGAGCAGTATAGGTGATGAGGGCCTCAAGCCTTTCAGAAACCAATATGACTGTGACCAATATTTTGAGAAAGCAGCAGAGACGAGGCATATCGTGCATGATGTGACACTGAAAGTTGTTTATGCACCCAAAGGGGAGACGGCATGTGAGGTGAGTTAGTTCAAGTAAGCAGAATATTTTGCCCGGTGAGGATAGATGTGAAGTATACAGTACAGACAATGTTAGTACGTAATGCACCTGAAAGAACAGAACCGCCTGCTAGTGTGACCTGTTGCTTGCCTCGCCTGTCCTGGTTTTGCACAGGGTTGGTGAAATTTGGTTAGCATATAGAAAATTGTTAGAATAGCCGACAGAACTACCTGAATCCAGTGGGATTCAGGCCGGTATGAGATATGATCTATTCTATTTTGTTTAATATAATTTGCAAAGTCCAGTTGAGTTCTGAGCTGAATTCATTTGAGTGACCAGTAGAATTTCTTGGAAAGCGGGTTGATATGTACTGATGCTTCTTTTTCTTTCTTTTTTTCTTCATGCATCCACGATGCAACAGGCAATTCCACCTTTACTTAAGGTCTGTTTTCTTTTCTCTTCATAGATCTTCCAACCTTTGGTTTCTATAATTTTACCAGAGTTTTGTTGGATCAGATCACATTCGTGGAGAAAACCCATGCAGCTTTGTGTTCCCTCGATGCAAACCAGACAGAGCCATGGTGAGTGACCGAGTGTGTATCATGTACAGTATGCATAGGCATTAGAATGGCTAAACCTCCTTCAAATGAGCACATTGATTGTGATTATCATGGTTAGATTTCTTCTCATTGCAGGATTATAACAGGTCATTATGATGGACGTGTTGGTTTATGGGACTATGACACGCAGGCAAGTTACTGTATTCTCTCAGAAGTTAGTACCAGAGTCATATTATATCTGAACATACACAGTTACTGCTTTTCGTTGATGTTTTCTGTCATGAAAAGGCAAGTTTGTTGTTGTTCAACATAAGTAATAAAATGCTAAAAGCTTTTCTGAACAGTCTGAAAAACCGTCACACTATACATCTCTTATATTGACAATATTCCACTTGTGGATACATTTGATGGTCATCACAGAAAGCTCAATTTTTATGGAAAAATGTACCACGCTTTTGTTGGCATTATTGGACTAACAAAGGGCTCATTTGTATTTACTGGCAGAAATTTCTTGCTTTGGTTAAAGTCTCAGGATCATCAGGCATGATATGAAATCTCTGGTTTCTTTGTTATCATAACTAAGTCGATATACTAATAAGATGACCATTCTCACTGTAGGGTTGTCTTGTTAAATTTATTGAACGGCGTCAATGGTTTCTGGCCGGTTCATATCACGAAGGATTTATCCACGTGTACAGCTATGAAATGTAAGTGCAGGAAGTCAATAGTGTGCGATGTGCGGAAACGTCTTGATCTCGGTACGAGGGGACGTGTTGCATGTTATAGGCAGGGGCGCAATAACCCTGAGGCGCATACAGTTGAGATCTTACAGAAGACTTGGAGAAGAAGAGATAGAATAGGTTACAAGAGATAAACATGAACCAACTACCTAGCTATCTCTATCAATATGGTTGGACTCCTGATGCGGCTCATGAGGTTGGTGCGGCAGCCAGCCAAGGCGTGACAGCCAAGGCAACGTGACAGGTTGTTTAACACCCTCCCGTAATCACAACTTCATCAAGTTGAGATTATGCTTGAAGTCTTCAAAGCTTTTGGTAGGCAATGGTTTTGTGAATCCATCTGTAATTTGATCTCTGGAATGCACAAACCGAATGTCAAGTTGCTTCTTGGCAACTCTTTCTCTCACAAAGTGAAAATCTATCTCAATGTGCTTTGTTCTGGCATGAAAAACTGGATTAGCAGACAAGTACATTGCATCTAGATTGTCACACCATAAACATGGAGCTTGAGTATCCTTAATACCAAGTTCCCTCAGAATGGATTGTACCCAAATAATCTCTGCTGTGGCATTTGCTAATGCCTTATACTCGGCCTCTGTACTAGATCTGGAGACAGTAGCTTGCTTTCTTGCACACCATGATATCAAATTAGGACTAAAAAATACCGCAAATTCACCAGTGGATCTCCTATCATCCAAACATCCTGCCCAATCAGAGTCTGAGAAGGCACTTATAAGTGTAGATGATGACTTGCAGAAATTTAGACCAACATTAAGAGTGTTCTTGACATATCTAACAATGCGTTTGGCAGCAGTCAAATGAACTATAGTGGGTGCATGAAGGAATTGGCAAACTTTGTTAACAGCAAAAGAGATATCAGGCCTGGTAAGTGTCAAGTATTGAAGAGCACCTACTAGACTTCGGTACCTTGTACTATCATCTTGACTCAAAAGCTGTCCCTCGGTAAGAGACAATTTTTCTGAACTTGACAAAGGAGTGTGTGATGGTTTACAACCTTGAAGACCAGCCTTCTTTACCAGATCTGCTGCATATTTCTCCTGGGATAGGTGAAGTCCATCCTCATGCTTCTTCACCTCAATCCCTAGAAAATAATGTAAGTCTCCAAGATCCTTGAGAGCAAACTCTGTACTGAGATCCTTCAAAAGTCCTGTAATGGCCTCATCTGATGAACTGGTGACAATTATATCATCAACATATATAAGTACAAATATGTGTGTATTGTACTTATTGTAAATGAACAATGATGTGTCAGACTTAGAAGGAACAAAGCCAAGCATTTGCATTTTTTTTGCTGAGACGTGAGTACCATGCCCTTGGTGCTTGCTTCAACCCATATAAAGACTTGTCAAGTTTACACACATAAGAGGGTGCATCTTTGCTTACAAACCCAGGAGGTTGCTTCATGTACACTTCCTCTTCCAGAACACCATGGAGAAATGCGTTCTGCACATCTAGCTGTCTGAGACTCCAGCCCCTGGATACAGCAATAGACAAAACGAGACGGATAGTGGCAACCTTTACAACGGGACTAAACGTGTCCTCATAGTCTATGCCATACCGTTGTTTAAAACCTTTGGCAACAAGTCTGGCCTTGTAACGATCAATGGTTCCGTCAGACTTTCTTTTAATCCTGAATACCCACTTGCAATCAATAAGATTTTTACCTTGCTGTGGAGGAACCAGATGCCATGTTTTATTTTTCTGCAATGCCTTGAACTCCTCGTTCATGGCATTTTTCCATTTGTCATCACTGAGTGCTTCTTCAAGTGTATATGGTTCACCTGGTTCACCTGTGGAGCACACCATCCCATACTTAGTTACATGTTTATAATCAACAGGCTGAATTACCCCTTTTTGTAGTCGTGTACGGCGTGGAGATGGTGCAGCTTCGGTTTGTGGCACAGAAGATCATGGTCCAGCAGCAGCAGCGGGATCAGCAGCAGCATCTGTGCGCGCTGGATCTTCTGTGGTGGTTGGTGAAGCTGTGAACGTTGCAGCGGGCGCAGAAGATCCCGCCCCGCGGGCCTCATCATTGGTGCATGATGGAGCGGGCCCGCTATCAACATGGGATCCCGCGCCAGCGGCTGTCGGGTGGCGTAGATCCCTCCTTTTGTAGCAGATTGGCTGGACCGGAAAACGAGTCGCGGGCCCAGCTGCAGTTGTTCGCCAAGTGGTGGCGCCTGATTTGCGCGGAGCAGAGGGGGCGTGCTCTCCAGTAGCGTCGCGCCGGTGGCTGGCTCGGGGACGACGCGCGGTGGGTCGCGCCCGACCGCTCCTGACGAGGTTGTTGGCGGCGCTGATGGCGCAGAATCTGAGGCAGATTCGCCTGGCGGTTCTGACGCTGCGGGCCACCCGGATCCCGAGGGCGATACGGCTGACACGCCTGACCGCGCGGATCCCGAGGGGGATTTGTTCCCTGCGCCGGAGCACATGAAATATGGCTCTGTGAGGCGCGTTTCTTCATCAATTTTGCTTCCGTTTTTTTCCGTATATTCTCCTGCATCATCACAAGGCTCACACAAGGCATTAATAGGGTCAGTCAATAGTTGATCATCATAGTTATTTCCCCCTTGATCAAGACCGGTAAGATGAGATGGTAGAAGGAGAATTTCCTTGCGAAGTAATGCACCAGCATTGGGGTGAAGGTCGGAGAAAGGAAATTTGGTCTCATCGAACACAAACATCACGAGATATATAGACACGGCCCGTGGAGACATCGAGACACTTGACACCCTTGTGTTGAGCACTATACCCTAGAAAGACACATTGTTTTGATCGGAACACGAGCTTGCGATTATTGTAGGGGCGAAGATTTGGCCAGCAGGCACAACCAAAGACACGAAGAGACTTGTAGTCTGGTTTGGTGTGAAGAAGTCTTTCTATGGGGGTTTCATTGTGGATGACACGACTAGGAAGCATGTTGATGATGTGAACAGCAGTAAGAAACACTTCATCCCAGAACTTGAGAGGCATAGAAGCACCAGCAAGTAGAGCTAGACCAACTTCAACGATATGCCTATGCTTACGTTCAGCAGAGCCGTTTTGTTGGTGAGCATGAGGGCAGGACACATGATGAGAGATGCCCAAAGTTTGGAAGAAGGAATTGAGCTTTTCGTATTCCCCTCCCCAATCAGATTGAACAGCAATGATCTTGCGGTCAAACTTTCTTTTAACGAGTGCTTGAAAGTTTTGAAACACTTGAAAAACCTCGGATCGTTTCTTGAGAAGATAGATCCACGAGAATTTGCTATAGTCATCAATGAAGCTTACGTAATACGTGTGTCTACCAACCGAACTAGGAGCAGGGCCCCAAACATCCGAAAAAATTAATTGTAAGGGTTGAGTAGAACACTAGTAGAAATAGGATAAGGTAATTGATGACTTTTTGCTCTTTGGCAGGAATCACAAATGGTTTCGACATGACGCTCACCAAAAAACGGGAGCTTATTCTTTCTAAGCAAACGTTCTACAAAGGAAAAGGAAGCATGTCCTAGACGATCGTGCCATCGTGTGGAGAAAAGCTTGACAGCACCATGGGCTTGTTTATTGAAACTTCGAAACTCCGGAAGCAATGGGTAGAGCCCTCGAATGCATCTACCTCGATATAGAATTTTCCTCGTGGCCTGATCCTTAATCAAGAAGAAAAAAGGATGAAACTCAATGAAGACATGATACAAGTGCAATACGATGAACAGAGAGGAGATTTTTGTTGGCACTAGGGACATGCAAAATTTTCCTAAGGTGGATTTTACGATGAGGGGTATGAATAACTGAATGACCAATATGACGGATCCTCATACCTGCCCCACTTGCCGTGTGGATTTGGTCCTTGCCGGGGTACTTTTCACGGAGTGTTACTTTCTCAAGTTCACCCGTGAGATGGTTGGTTGCACCGCTGTCAAGGTACCAGTTCGTGTCGACGCCGTAGGCACCATCAGCAGCGGCAGCAACTTTTTCCTTGTCTTCAGACGACGCCTCATCTTCTTCAAAACGGTACCAGCAGTCTTTTGCCGAGTGCCCGAGCTTGCCACAGATTTGGCAACGCACGGCATCCGGGCGCGACTTGCTGTTCCCGCCGCGGCGACCCCTGGTGTTGTTGGAGGAGGGGCGGCTGCTGCGGGAGTTGGAGCCATTGGTGTTGCCGCCACCGCCACCGCCAGGCCTGCCCTTGGAGCGAGGAGGACCACGGTGGCGAGAGGAGTAGCCGCCACGGCCACGGGTCGCGGCGTTGGCAGAAGATTTGAGCCGCCCGCCCCCTGGTACATGGCCACCCGCTGGTCGAAGTTACTCAACATAGCGAAGAGCTTGTCGAGAGAGACCGGGGTGGTGCGGACGTCGAGGGCGGAGACCAAGGGCTGGTACTCCATGTCGAGGCCGTGGAGAATGTAGCTGATGAGTTCGTCGTCCTGCAGGGGCTTGCTGGCGGCCGCCAGCTCATCGGCAAGGCCGCGCATATGGGCGAAGAAGGTGGCGACCGATTGGGTGCCCTTCTGCGCGCTGAGCAGGGCCGTGCGAATATTATTGACACGGCTCAAAGACTGCGAGGAAAACATACCTGCGAGGATCGTCCAGAGCGCGCTCGCCGTGGTGACCGTGGTCACCTGCAGCAGGACCTCCTTGGTGAGGTTGTTGAGGAGATAGCCCAGCACTTGCTGGTCCTCCCGGACCCAAAAAGGGTGGAGAGGGTTGGGCGCAGAGGTTTCCTTCCCATCCTTGTCTTTGGTGGTGAGGAACTTGGCCGGCTCCGGTGTTGTGCCGTCGGCGTAGCCGAAGACTCCCGCGCCCCTGAGCTGCGGCGTCACCTGCGCGCGCCAGAGGACATAGTTGGTGCGGGTCAGCCTCTCCGTGACTTGGCCGCTGAGGTTGGCATGGGAAGCGCCGGAGGAAGACATGGCTGGAGATTGGATCGCTAGATGGCTTTGGAGAGGATCGCTCTGATTACCATGTGCGATGTGCGGAAACGTCTTGACCTCGGTACGAGGGGACGTGTTGCATGTTATAGGCAGGGGCGCAATAACTCTGAGGCGCATACAGTTGAGATCTTACAGAAGACTTGGAAAAGAAGAGATAGAATAGGTTACAAGAGATAAACATGAACCAACTACCTAGCTATCTCTATCAATATGGTTGGACTCCTGATGCGGCTCACGAGGTTGGTGCGGCAGCCAGCCAAGGCGTGACAGCCAAGGCAACGTGACAGGTTGTTTAACAAATAGTTTCCGTGCTCATGATAAATTTCTTGAATCGATGGACATTCATCCTACACAGCCTTATGTGTTGTCATCATGTGATACACAAATAAAGCTTTGGGACTGGGACAAGGATTGGGAGTGCAGAAGAACGTTTATGGAACACTCCCATACTTTAAAACAGATTGCATTTAACCCATGGAACACCAACAGTTTTGCTAGTGCTTCAAGAGATCACACAGTAAAGGTTCGGACTTGTCTCTTATGCTAACTGAAAATTGGCTTTCTTCAAGACCAGCTGATTGCAAACTCGTGTGTTTTGTGTTCAGGTTTGGAGTCTTGATTCTTCCAGATCTATGTGTACTCTTTCTGGGCATTCGGACGAAGTGAACTGCCTAGATTTTTCATGCGTGATAATCAGCACTATTTGATTACGGGCTCTGAGGATATGACTGCCAAGGTCTGCTATTTCACTAAAACATGTAGCAATGCATTATGCAGATAACACTAAAAATAACACATGCTTGTTTGTTTCTTCCAACCAGATATGGGACCTGAAGAAAGAGATGTGTATTGAGACACTAAAAGGTTTCATGTTTCCAGTTGTCTCAATTGTTTCCCATCCCAGACTTCCACTTGTAATTATAGGTACAAGAAACGGCATCGTTCATTTGTGGAGCTTGACTAATTTCAGGTAATCGGCACTGTAGGAGTATGTTCTTGCGACGTTCACAAACTTGGCATACCTAACATGTGGCGTTGCACATGTTTCAATTAATGCTAGCATCACTTGAGATGCTCGTGTCACACAATTTTACTTTAAAAAAATGCTTTCTCCCATGTGATACAATTAAAGTAACCGGAAAGTAGTTAGTGATGCTTCGTATTCTCCAGGCTTAAGAGAATTCTTCACATTGGTTGTCATCAGGGTGTCCGTGGTCTCGCCACTTTGATGGGGTCAAGAAGGTAACCGATATTTCTGATGTTGTCTTTTTTACTGTCTAGCATTGTTTCTCTGTACTATGTTTTATAGGTGGAAATAATGATCTTCAGTTCTAGCTTCATTTATTTTTGTCATTTCCCTGCCACCTATTTTTCGCAATTCTCGCCATCTATATGATGTTTTGCATGTAAACTGAAGCACATACTCTCTATTTACCAGGGTTATCATTGGACATGGTTCAGCAGTATCAGTGGTGGAGATCCATGATGAAGAACCTGTTGATAGCAAGGCCGAAATGGAAGTCCAATATGAGCGGCAAGGATGATCATTCGGTATGAGCGACGCATATTAAAAAAAAAAAGAAATCCAAGACATCCGTCGCCGGCGTTGCATGCACCGTTACCTGCCGATTAGGGCTAAGATTTTTTTTTCAAAAAGGGGGGCTCCTCGGCCTCTGCATCAGCATGATGCATACGGCCATCTTATTAACCAAACAAATAAGTTCCAACAAGGTCTCAAAGTCTCCAAAAGTGAAAAGAAAAAAAAGGCTCACACAGAACCAAAAAGGCTAAAAACACCAACTAGCCAAAAGAAGGATGCCACAACCGCTTGGCTAAAAAGAGATAGGAAAACTAATTGCCTATCCTATTACATGACCGCCATCCAAACCGGTTAAAGATATCCTGAGCTACCGTCTCCCAGCGGATAGATTCGGTAACCAAACGCTCCCTGGGCTCTGTCGGAGTGAGTAGCGACCAGGAACGGATCAGCGCCGTAGCTCTAAAGATAACCTGCAAAAAATGAATGCGTGTTGTCTTGTTAAAAACCAAATCATTCCTGCAATTCCAGAGCGCCCACAACAAGACGCAGACTCCTACACGAATATGTCGCGCTAACCCGGGCTCTACCCCGTTAAGCCATGTTCTAAATAACGTGTTGACTGAACTCGGTGGAGAAATATTAAAAGCAATATGGATTGTCCTCCATAAAACTTTAGCTAGTGGGCAATCAAGAAAAAGATGTTTAATCGTTTCATCCCGATCACAGAAGCTACACCTAGTAGGTCCTGTCCAATTACGCTTTGTCAAGTTGTCCTTGGTTAAAATAACTTGTTTGTGTAGAAACCACATAAACACTTTAATTTTCAGAGGAACTTTGACAGCCCACACATGTTTGGAACTAGGAATCGAGCTTGAATTGATCACATCAACATACATTGATTTAACTGTAAATTCTCCCGACCTAGTGAGCTTCCAGCGTAATTTATCGGGTTGTTGGGAAAGTTGAACATCCATCAGTCTCCTAACTAGATGTGGCCATTATTCCCAATGATTGCCCACTAACGCCCGTCTGAACTGAATATTAAGGGGGATTGATTGAAATACCGATGCAACAAAAATCTCACGTCGTTGAACAATACGATACAAGGACGGGTATTGGATGGCTAGGGGTACTTCTCCGAGCCAAGTATCCTCCCAGAATCTCGTACTGGCTCCGTCACCAACAATAAACTTTGTCCTATTAAAGAAGGAAAGCTTTACTTTCATAAGCCCTTTCCAAAAGGGTGAATCAGTCGGTCTTACTGTGACCTGAGACAAAGTTTTGGTTTGAAGATACTTATTCCGAAGGATTTGTGCCCAAGTGGCGTCAATTCCGCTAGATAACTTCCACAACCACTTGCTAAGAAGACATCTGTTCTTGACTTCAAGATTCTCAATCCCAAGACCCCCTTGGTCTTTCGGTCTACAGATGATATCCCATTTGGCTAAACGGTATTTTCTTTTTAGCTCATCACCCTGCCAAAAAACGGGATCGATAAAAGTCCAGTCTTTTCCTAACACCAACTGGGACTTTGAAAAACGACAAAAGAAACATAGGCATACTCGTGAGAACCGAATTAATCAGAATTAAGCGGCCTCCGTATGACATGAGCTTGCCCTTCCAGCAACTCAGTTTCTTTTCAAATCGGTCCTCTATACACTTCCATTCTCTGTTTGTCAGCTTAAGATGGTGGATTGGAAATCCTAAGTATGTGAAAGGCAAAGCCCCGAAATCACACCCAAACAATTGCTTGTAGGCCTCTTGTTCATCATTGGCTCTACCAAAGCAGAACAATTCGCTTTTATGAAAGTTAATCTTTAACCCAGTCAATTGTTCAAATAAGCATAACACCAGCTTCATATTTCTCACTTTTACCAAGTCGTGCTCCATAAAGATGATTGTATCATCAGCGTACTGGAGGATGGATACCCCTCCATCAATGAGATGAGGTACCAGGCCTCCCACTTGACCAGCCTCCTTAGCTCTTCCTATCAAAATTGCCAACATGTCCACTACAATGTTGAACAAAATAGGGGACATCGGATCCCCTTGTCTTAGGCCCTTGTGTGTCTGGAAGTAATGACCGATCTTGTCATTAACTTTAATTCCAGCACTCCCTTTTTGCGTATATGATTCAACCTGGCTTCACCAGCCTTCATTGAAATCTTTCATGCGCAACGCCTGTTGTAGGAATGGCCACTTTACTTTATCGTACGCTTTCTCGAAATCCACCTTAAAAATAACTCCGTCCAATTTTTTCGAGTGAATTTCATGGAGCGTTTCATGCAGGACCACCACCCCTTCCAGGATGTTTCTATCCGGCATGAAAGCAGTTTGGGAATGCTGCACCACAGAATGCGCCATCTGTGTGAGCCGATTCGTCCCAACTTTGGTAAAAAATTTGAAACTAACATTGAGAAGACAGATCGGTCTGAACTGCTCGATTCTCAGAGCATCTGTCTTCTTAGGAAGCAATGTTATAGTTCCAAAATTTAGGTGAAATAACTGAAGCCATCCAGAGAAAAGATCGTGGAACATTGGAAGTAAATCCCCCTTAATAATATGCCAGCATCTTTTGTAAAACTCCGCCAGAAATCCACCCGGCCCGGGAGCCTTATTGTTTTTCATCTGCATTATGGCATCAAAAACCTCCTTCTCCAAGAAAGGGGCAACCAGAATATCATTATCATTAGCAGTTAGTTGAGGCACATCCTCAGTCCTGGACTCATCGAGGGAGACACAACTATCCTCCGGAGGTCCAAATAACTGCTTATAATACTCGGTGACGTAAAGCTTTAGGTTGTCCTGCCCTACAATAGTTCCTTCATCTTGCTCAAGCTGGAAAATTCTCTTCTTTCTGTGTTTGCCATTAGCAATCAAATGAAAGAATTGAGTGTTCGCGTCCCCCTGACCACTCTACGAACTTTAGCTCTCAACGCCCACTTCAAATCTTCTTCGCGGAGAAGTTCTTTCAACCTCATCTCCGCATCCAGCTTAGACTGGAGCTCTGCAGGTTGCAAGATCGTGGATTCGGCTTTAATATCGAGGGACTGAATCAGAGAAAGGAGCCTGTCCTTTTCAATCTTATAAATCCCACTAAGGTGTTTAGCCCATCCTCGTAGGAAACTTCTCAAATGTCTAATCTTATTCTGCCACCGCTCGACAGAAGTCTTGCCTCCTCTATCTTTAGCCCATTCCCTGGCTATCAGATCAAAGAATCCTTCTCGTTCGAACCAAGCAAGTTTGAAGGAAAAGGTGTTTTTGTTTCCCACGTGGTTTGGCTCACCTGAGTCCACGAATAAAGGTGTGTGATCCGATATACCGCGCGAGAGAGCTTGAACCGTTACAAGAGGGAACTTCTGTTCCCACTCGACGCTCGCAAGGACTCGATCCAACTTCTCGAATGTCAGATTTGGCAAAGCGTTGGCCCAGGTAAATTTTCGACCAGCAAGCTCTATCTCTCTCAGATCCAAGCTTTCAATGATGGTGTTAAACATAAACGACCATCTGCCGTCAAAATTATCGTTATTCTATTCCTCTCTCCTCCTAATGATGTTGAAATCACCCCCAACCAGAATTGGGAGTTGCTCGGAACCGCAAATTTGAACCAAGTCCGCCAAAAACTCCGGTTTAAACTCGGGTTGTGCGGCACCATAAACCGCCACTAGAGCCCAGTTAAACCCATCAACTTTAGACCTAACCTAAAATTTAACCGCGAAGTCACCCATCACTACACTTCGGACTTCTAGTGAATCGCATCTTACTCCAAGCAGGATCCCACCGGATCTTCCTTGCGGGGGAAGGCAATGCCAATCAAAATCGACACCCCCCGATAGCGTATTAAGAAACTGAGGCGCAAAATTATCCCTACCAGTTTCTGAGAGAGCAATGAAATCTAATCGATGCTCCAGAGATGCCTCAGCGAGAAACCTTCTTTTAGCCAAGTCCTTCAGACCTCTGCTATTCCAAAAGATTCATTTCATATGTCATCATGAAATTTTTTGGCCGTCCGAATCCTAGCACTCCTACGAACCGCGGACGCGGGATACACCTTCCGCTTCCACTTACGTTTGGGTTTACTATGGTCCTCCATCGGTGCTCATAACCGGGCTCTGGTGGTTTATTCACTACATCCTCTAGGCTAACCTCCTCCTCCTTGGATTCAGTAGTGGATGGTGCAAGGTCTGCACAAAAATTATCGAGCACTCTCACCCCCAACGCATCAATCTCAGCATCATTCATAGGTCTTACTGCTGCTAGGTTTCGAATAGTTTCTAAAGCGCGTTCCGCTTCCAAATCAAGGAGATCATTAACCGAGTTGGAGATTCCACTATTAGTACTCCCTAGCGAAACTCCTAATTGGTTTGCATTATTTATAATCTCATCCTTAGAAAAATGCAAAATAGAATTGGATAAGTTGACGGACATATCGGTGGTGACCTCAATGTCACGAAGCTTGGCCGCCCTCATAGCGCACCTCTGCTGCATGTCATCCACCTCCGGATGGTCCTGGAGACGAGAACTCATACGTCGCCCCGTAGAGACCGGGTCGGGAATCCCACCAAAGGCAATAACCTCCTCCTGAGTAGTGCCACTCGGAGGAGGTGGTGGCGGAGGGCTCCCAAAGCATACGGACGGAAAGCCGGGGGAGGAAGGCACCGGCGCCGCCTGCCCGAACACCCCCCTGCCCCAACCCTCAAGCCTGAGGGCGTCGCCGTCCCGACTGCTGAAGGAGAAGGAAGGACCGGGGCCACCTGCCCCAGACTCCCACCCAGCACCACACTACTAGGGAAAACCCTAGTAGTAGCGCGGGTTTCGAGGCTAGCAGCAGCGCGGGTGGCCGCTCTACTAATAAGGCGCTACAGCTAACTCATAGTAGTAGCGCGGCCCTAACCCGCGCTACTACTGTTGACGATATCAGCAGCGCTTTTTAGGAACGCGCTACTATTAACTAGCTGTAGCGATTTCGCCATCCCTTGCTACTGCTATATCTTTCATCATTTTCCCATTACCCCTTTCCCTTTCAGTTTCCCTTTCAGATACTAGATACTAGGTACTGCTAGTAGATATCAAATTCATAAACCATTACTAGGTAGTACTCCCTTCGTTCCAAATTACTCGTCGTGGTTTTAGTTCAAACCACGATGAGTAATTTGGAACGAAGGGAGTACTAGATAACAACTTCATGCATAGTCAACATGCATCCTCAAGTAGTAAAAGGTCATATCAACGGCCATCATCATATGTAGTTCTAGATGATATCGACGATGATCATCATATGTAGTTCTAGATGATATAGCCACACACACATATGTAGTTCTAGATGATATCGAAGACAATCATCATCCTCAAGCCTGGGCGGTTGGTGTTCCTGATAGTAATTAGGATGACCTGTCCAACACGAAGATTCCTGCCATCAAGGAATTTTTTCCACCCAACCGAGTTTAAGTGTGTGCGATCGTCCGTGTCCACGCAGTAAGTACAGGTTGTGACGGAGCCCCTTGCAGTAAGGCGTAGTCCAGCTGAGCATTCTTCATCAGGCTCGATACCATAACTCACAGATATGCTCTTTGCCAATTTCTGAATAAGAAAAACATATCAATTAATAAATAGCCTCGCAAATAAGTACATATGGATTATCTACACTATTAATAGTTTCCTTAGATTCTACACTAATAAGCATGTGATCGAACTCTACACTAAAACATATCATCGACTAGATTCCACACAACATACCATATCATTGGACTGTACACTAAGTAATTCATTGGATAATTTGCATTTGTAAGTATAACATACCATATCATGTCGATCAACCATGGTATTTGTCAAGCGGGTCACGAATGGCACCCCGACAAAGTCAGCACGTGGCGAAATTATGTCCCACGGGTTGGACACCTCCTCCTCACTCAGCCTTGTTCTTTGAGCTACGATGGCTTCATGAAGTGGGTCCTCATCATCTTCATCGAGTGGGTCCTCATTATCTTCATCATCTCCGTCATTTTCATCATCTTCCACCAGGTTGAGATAAATGACAGCTAGCTTGGGTCTTTCTGCTCGGAAGGAGAAGCTGATCAACTGACCACCAGTAAGACGCATGCGAGCGATGAAGCCCATCCATCTCCTCCAATCTGCGACATATTGCGTCCTTTCTCGACCTCCATAGTGTACGGCCCCCCAGGAGCCTCAAATGTCATTGTGTCTCCTGTCAGCTTGTTGAATTTCAACCTCACATTGCATGGGAGATCTGTGTAAAATAAGTAAAATGACACAATGCAGTAATGCCAACACTAAAAATAAAATAGTTATTACATTTCATCTAATTTCTTACCGCGGCATGATGAAAACTCGGCTGGAAGTAGATGTCGAACAGCTTGCCAGTTGCAAGGCTGCTGGCGCATCTTGACTTGCACAGTCGACATAGTGGTGGTGGTGGTGACGCCATTTTTCCTAAAGCAATATGAGCAAAGGATTAACGATCAACTAAATCAAAATGTTCTAAGTGAACTAAATCAACTAGCCTACTAAATCAACTAAATCAAAATGTTCTAAATCAACTAAATCAACTAGCCTACTAAATCAACTAAATCAAAATGTTCTAAGTCAACTAAATCAACTAGCCTACTAAATCAACTAAATCATATCAACTAAATCAAAATGTTGCATATGAACTAGCCTACTAAATCAACTAAATCAAAATGTTCTAAGTCAATTAAATCAACTAGCCTACTAAATCAACTAAATCAAAATGTTCTAAGTCAATTAAATCAACTAGCCTACTAAATCAACTAAATCAAAATGTTCTAAATCAACTAAATCAACTAGCCTACTAAATCAACTAAATCAAAATGGTCTAAATCAACTAAATCAACTAGCCTACTAAATCAACTAAATCAAAATGTTCTAAATCAACTAAATGAACTAGCCTACTAAATCAACTAAATCAAAATGTTCTAAGTCAACTAAATCAACTAAATGAATTAGCCTACTAAATCAACTAAATCAAAATGTTCTAAGTCAACTAAATCAACTAGCCTACTAAATCAACTAAATTATGTCAACTAAATCAAAATGTTGCATATGAGCAGGAGGGAGAAGGAGGGGCGACTCGAGGAGGAAGAAGAGAGTAGGATGGAGGAGGAAGGCGGAGCGAGGAGGGGCCGGCCGGGGCGGCCAGTTGAGGGAGGACGGAGGAGGAAGGCGGAGCGAGGAGGGGCCGGCCAGCGGCGAGTGGAGAGGGAGGACGGAGGAGGAGGCCGGTACTGAGTCCAGCAAGGAGGAGGAGGTGACGGTGCGTGGCGCAGACGGAGGAGGGGCGACCGGGGTGGACCGGCGCGCGGCGCAGACGGAGGATTGAGTGGCTGTGTGAGTGGATCGGATAGAGGAGGTAGGGAGATGAATGGCTTAGCAGTAGTGCGCTGTAGGAAAAGACGCTACTGCTAAGCTATCTAGCAGCAGCGCCTTTCACAATAAAGTGTGTCAGCATGTAAAAATAGACTTTGTTCAATATATCAAAAATACATTGATCATCAACGATCTTTTTGTGTACAATCTGATTTGTCAATATGAGTCCTCACCGGTTTAGGAACAGGTGAAGACTCATATTGCAGCCACAAATTCTACACATAGAGTTTAATGAAGACCAAGTGCTTGTCAAAGTTTGAGAAGTAACAAATTTAAGGTGGTAGAAACTCTCTTCACGGAGCGAGGTGGGACTAAATTTTTTTAGGAAACTTAGCAGTAGCGCTTATCTGAGAAATGCGCTGCTACTATGCTACGTAGCAGTAGCACGCGTCGCTATAACGCGTTGCTGCTATAACTAGCCTCGCGGCGGCCTTGTGGAAATTATAGCAGCAGCGCGTCTTTGAGAGGGCGCGCTACTGCTATATTTGTTTCAGCAGCGAGTTTCGGCTAGGCACGCTACTTCTAATTAGCAGCAGCGACTTATTTTGAAGCGCGCTGCTGATAAGCTTCTGTGTATAGGCTTTTCCCTAGTAGTGCCACCGGAGATACGGCCTCACTAGCCTGCGCCGAAGGGGAAGGAGCCGGGGCCACGTGCCCCAGACGGTCTCCCCTACGGCTGGCCGTCGATAGTGCGGCCGGCGTCGCCGGCGTCAGGATAGGGGGAGAAGAAGTCGCGGCCACCTACCCCGAACTCCCCCCTAGGCATAACCACCGAAGCGGCCGACATCTGTCTGCACGTGACCACAGGGGGCACTGGGAGGAGCGGAACCACCTGAGGCTCCACGTCCCCTCCCCCCTCCAAGGTCGTCGCCGAGTGTACTGTCACACAGTCACCCACCACGGGACGATCAGCAGTCCCAAAATCCAGCACAGGGAGCGAGCTCTCGAGAGCATCATCAGAATCCACCCGGTCGCTCCAAAGCCTAGGAGGGGCAGACGCAGGCTCAAAGGATCCAAACCACAAAGTATTCTTCGGCACCGACGGAGATGGGGCCGGCTCTACCCCGGACCCAGTCTCAGGCAACTGAGCAACTGGTCCCGATCCGTTGGACCTCTCTCGTCCAGCCTCATCAGTCGGATCCTCCGTAGCACCCGCATTGTCGTCACCCTCGTGCATATCCACATCAGCCCCATTAACCGCCTCAGCAAACAACTCTGAATCCTCAAACTCAATCTCAAGAGGAAACACCTCTCCCCTATAAGTCCAGTTAACCACATCCGGGACGAACTCGATGTCCAGAACACTCACTAGCAGTCGAGCCACCCCATGGGCGCGAGTGAATGTCATATCCACTTTCTCAGTTCTGCCAACTATGATACCCAGACTAGCCACAACTCGAGCATCCGTCAGAGACTCAGAGGGTGCCCCAGAAAACCACAGCCACACCTAAGTGAGTGGCTTTCCTTTAGGCTCCACTTTCTTCCACTCTTGAAACTCTAGAATGCAATTAGTGCCGGGTACCTTGCACAAACCAAAGCTCAGTAACCGCCGCAAGTCCTCTACTGATGGGAAGTCAACTCTGAACACACTCTCCTCGATGTGGACAAGCTCCCACTGAAAATCACCAGGAGCCAGTTGTTGAAGCCTCTGCACTATCTGAGCCTCAGAAACCGCTCCCTGGGTAGCTTTCACAATTCCAGTAGTCAAGCTCTGCGTCACAACTGGAATCTCTCTCGCAGCCGGGGACTCAAAGAACATCAGCTCAGCACAATATACTCCATACATTGTAAGAGGCGGAGCCTGATCACGCAGAAGCGGGCAATCCCCCGTGGCATGTGCTGGCTTACCACACGAATCACACAACTCAGCCACGCACTCAGCAATGAAGTGTCCCTTCTCACCACATCAATAGCATATCATCTTCTCCTTCTTACGCGCCCACTTGGATGCCCTCTCAGACTCAGCCCTGATGCCTGCATCAGCTGAAGCACCAGTCATAGCAACATCCGCGTTGGCCAAAGCCGTCACTACCTCCATGGCCTGGCTAGGCAGTGCGGTCGCCTGAGAGGGATCGGCCGCCACCTCGGTAGCCTGATGGTCCACAACGGCCGGCGGCGGAGGCTGTCTGCGGAATCGACCACGACCACCCCCACGACCACCATGGTGACCACGGTAGCCACCTCTCTGCCCGTAATCCGGCCCAGAAGCACCCTCGACAAAACCACCCGGATGGCCAAGGAATGGTCTCTCAACCATCACTCTACCAAGCATAACCACGACCACCACCCGTAGATGACGATCCACGGTGCTGACCATCCCCATAAGCATCATAGCCATCGTACCCCCACTGTCCTCGGGGCGGATCAGAAGACTCTCCAGCCACCTTGTCTTGTCTCGTCTGCGTAGGTCCCGAGCGCTTTTGCGTCGGCCTTGCCACATAGTGAGGTGGCGGCGCGACACGAGACTGCACGCCGGCATTAGTGGCCTGGGCAACCGGCCGTGGGCCATTGACTTGGCCAACCGTTCGAGGGCCATTATGCATCGACGGCCTCGGCGGAGCAGTTCCACGCCCCACCGCCGTAGGATTCGGAGGCCTCGGCGGAGCCGCGCCACGCCCCACGGCCATAGCTGCCGAGCTAGGCGCCGGCGGCCGAACCCCGGGCTGTACGCCAAGGCCGCGACCTGCTATCGCCGTGGTCGCACCATCAGGAGCACCGGTGCCCCGACCCGCAGACAAGGGCGGCACCCCCCCCTCGACCAGCGCCATGCACGGGCAGGGGCGGAGCGGCCCGGTCACTGCCAACACCCGGCGGCGGCACACCACCGCCGCGACCCCCCTGCCAGATGAAGTCTTTGCGGGCACCGGCTGCCCGCCACGCCCAGCCATGGCCCCGAGAGGCGGAATGCGCCGAGCCCGACTGTCCCCCGCAGAACGAATCCACCGCGTCGGCGTCAGACGAAGAACCCTAGGGCGCTGCGATGGGGGCGGTAGCGACGATCGGGACGCACTGCATGCCTCAACCCTCTCGACGTGCTCAAAAACCGGTTCTGTCTGGGCCACATACCCAGCAGACCCCGTCCCAGAGACACCCAGCAGCCCATCAATAGAACGCCTCCCCTCGCGGCACAGGAGCGAATTCAAACGCTCCTGGCGAGCCGCTCTGATCTGGGACACCGTGACCGTCGGCGGCGCTGCCGCGGTCACCTCCGGCGCCGATCGAGCCCGTGCCCGGCAAGGAAACTTTCTTCTAGTAATCGTAGTCCAAGAATCCGGCCGAATCAGATCGAAAATAGTCAAGTTCGGAAGACGTACCTTAGGTATGGGGCCTTTCCATGGCCGAATCACGGAAGCCGCCGTCCTCCGATGAACAATCCGGCGAACCACCTCCACATTGTCCTCCAGAAGCAGACCTTGCCGCGACGGATCGTCAATCGGCACGACACCCTCCACAATCGTAGCCACTTCCTCCTCCGAATACCCAGGATGGAAAGCCTCACAGATCACATCCGAAGTCGTCGGCGAATACCCCTCCGACGAGACGCCTGAGCAGTCCCCGTCGTCGGCGTCCTCTTCGTCAGGGTCGGCAAGAGCCCAGAACCTCCCCCCGACAAGCCTAGCGCCAGGATCGACAGACGCCGGCGTCTGGATCGCGGCGATCGCCATAGGCGTCGCCCGCGTCGCCCTCTCAGAAGATGTAAAAAATAATACTGAAGAGACAGAGTAAACCTTACGGCAGAAAAGAGGGTGAGGAAAGGTTTGACAGAGATAAACTTAGTTGTGAACTTGTGATACTTCCTCCGTCCGGGTGTATAAGTCATTCGCGTAGTTCTAGGTCATCGATTTGAGGAATTAAATATGTGTTATATGTCATGAAAAGTATATCACTAGATTTCCACGCGGATGTAGTTTCTAAATATATATTTTTTGTCACATATAATACATATTTAGATAGTTAAATTATCGACCTAGAACTACGCGAATGACTTATACACCGGGACGGAGGTAGTAGGTGGAATCAAATATAACGTATAAACAAGACACACTAACAATCATCAATAGATATTTTGTTGTCCTCACAATCTTCCACAGCACCCTCAAATTTATGTTTGGTCCAATAGACTCTCCTTTGGCATCCTAACACTCAATTGCCTGCTCCTAACTCCGGTTTACAATAAAGTATGTTATTTTCCCTAGCAACCACCTTTCCGTATGTTCCTTTTTAGAACATCTTTTATGCGTACTTTGTTAGAGATTTATTATGTGTGGTCCATCTGCGCTGGTTTGATATACTAACAAATATATGTGTATAATTTGCTAGAACTAAATGTGCATGTTCCCCCGCAAAAAAGAAAAGTAATGTGCATGTTAGCTGTTTCTTTCGTCTTTTTTATCCAAGTGAAAGTCTTCCAGAATGATGGCTTAATTGTCCAATTATGTATGCTCTCGTCTGCCTCACCAGAAGTCGTAGCTAGATGACAACAACAGATTCAGACGGCATTTCTTTTCTTGACATGAGACCGCAATTTTTTACTTGGAGATGGCCGATAGAGATCACACTGGTTCAATGCACATTAATGAGCTAGCTGTTGCAACCTCGTGTTTATCGTAAGATATTTGGGCCGGCCGGCTGGTGCACATGCACTGTAATGAGCTGTTCCACGATGTATTAGTTTACTATCTCGATCCATGGGGCCAAAGGTTAAGTCTAGGAGGTCTACAATTATAACATAGTCAGAGGCGGAGCCAGGATTTCTCGAAATCTAGGGCTAAACTTAAGCGGTTATAAATAGCGACAACTACCACTACCTAAAAAAGGCCAAATACCACTCGTACAAATAAAAACATATTGTACCATTATCATGAAGTGTATGACGTAGTAGCATTGTCGGATGCAGACTGGTTGGAAGTTGCTTGAAAAAAAAAATCCAGGTCCTCTTAATCTAGAATCTATAATTTTCCCTACTAACAAATAACAATGACTTGACTAGAGTATATACAATAATTTACATCACCAATTCACCAATTTCGGCGGATAAGAAGGCATTATGAGGGCAAATTTGATGATACGATTACGAAAGATTTAACATTACCTACCGGTCGGGGAGATAGACTGATGGAGCAGTCGGTTGTGGTGGAGAGACTAGAGGGGCTTCTCCAACAAGTAGAGATCCGAGATTCGGGGCGATATCCGCTGGGCGCGCGTGTGGTGTAGTCAACCGACGAATTGAGGAGACTTGGCGGCGCAGCGTCAATGAGGTCTTTGAGTACGATCTGGCGAGACGAGAGAAAGCATCAGGGCGATCTTGGCTCAAAGCAATCGTGCGTCATGGAGATCTCGTCAAACAGGCTAGCGATTCCTTTGAGCGATGTGCTAACTGGGCCGGTGGCCAGCATTTTTTTTGGCAAACTTGGATACTTGGATTGTACACGGGCCGAGGCCTGTCCGCTTGCGTTCGCATGCCTGGGCTGGGCCTATATTGGTCTACAAACTTGAAAATATTTTTCTGTATGTATAGCCTACAAGCTGGGCCACGCCTGGGGCTATAGCCCCAGTTGCCCCAGGCCCAATTTCGCCCCTGAACATAGTAGTACTCCTTCTGTGCTAAAATAAGTGTCTCAATCTTAATACAACTTTGTACTTATTTTGAAACAGAGGAAGTACATGTTTCATTTCGACTTTACTCCGTGTTCGCTCGCTAGAGCGAGCGATCCCCACGCGTGGAGCAAGCGATCTTCAAAGTTAGTACAATGTTGAGACACTTGTATGTACTATTTGATAGTATATCTCAATTGCATACCATTTATACTATTTTCTAAATGTGACTAAAACACCTGACATCTTCATCATTACTATGCATACAATCATTCTTATTAGTTACACCATCCGTCCCGAATTACTTGTCGCGGAATTGGATAGACTTGAATTAATTCAAATAAATGGATGTATCTAGACGTATTCTTTAGTTTTAAATGGATCTATCTAGACGTACTTCTAGTCCTAAATGGATGTATCTAGACGTATTTTTAGTTCAATATACATCCATTTCTATCCATTTCTGCGACAAGTAATTCGGGACGGAGGGATTATTAAGCAGAGTACAGAAAAAGCAACCAGTGCCGAACTAGCATGGAAGAAAGTCATGGTTGGCATTGGGAGTTCGATCGCCATCACAAATTCACAATTCAACAGTGACTAGCTATGCGTGCATATTTTCATCAGGACTAGTACAAAGACTTATTAAGAAACTTGAAAGGTTGAGGAAGCCATATGACAAAGGAGTGGTTGAAATATTCTTCCACTGGATTGGATCGACTAGATGATGCTCTGAGAGATGAGAGAAACAATGACTTGATGGTTAGTCGTGGAAACTATTAGAGGGTGCTTGGATACAAGGGACTATTTTTAGTCTGACTAAAAATAGTCTCTTTTAGAGGCTAAAGTTCCAAGCACCCCTGACTAAAGAGAGGCTAGGACTAGTCTTGAGGCTAAAATCTTTTAGTCATGGGAAACCTACTAAAATATGTATTAGCTCTCTCTCTCTCCTCATTTAATTCCTCTCCTTAGTTCTGGATTGGAGGGTTTGGAGGATAATAAATGCTCAATAACTAGATTTTAGTCTCTTTAGTATTTGGATCCAAGCATGGGTAAGACTAGCAAGTTTTAGTCCCACTACTTTTAGTCATGGGACTAAAACGTATCCAAGCATGCTCTTAGTTCTCTCCAAACGACGCACCAGTTGTCACGCATGCCGATGGTTTGATTTTATAATCTCAAACGTCCCGCCATGACACAAAGAGCCAAGACTTTAAAATTGTCTAATTAGCTGTTCCGATGATGGTGGCTCGTGGATTGATTTGTCCTTTAAGAACGCCATCTCCTGTGCTAAGGCCAGCACTTGATCTCTCTAGCTACACCTACCATCACACAAGGAAGAAGAAACACCTACCAAAGGGGGAAGAAAGAGAGAGGTAGCCAAGCCACATCATGGCGGACCGGCTGGCGGTTGGGTTGGCGAAGTCGGTGGTGGTAG
This sequence comes from Triticum dicoccoides, assembly GCF_002162155.2. Lineage (NCBI taxonomy): Eukaryota > Viridiplantae > Streptophyta > Magnoliopsida > Poales > Poaceae > Triticum > Triticum dicoccoides. The sequence continues at coordinate 59,351 of NW_021188869.1, read as the reverse complement.
GGGCGGTCACCAAGATCCAGTCGGCCATCGACGAGGACGCCAGGCTCCGGCAAAAGGTGAAGCGTGACCTTGTGTTCATCTCTATGGAGTTCGAGATGATGCAGTCCTTACTGGACGATGCCAATGAGGAGATGAACAATAATTTGGTGAGGACATGGGTGAAGCATATAAAGGAACTGGCCTATGATGTCGAAGACTGCGTTGAAAATGTTGTTCATCTGGACGACAAGCCAATCTTCTGGCGCAGGCTGCTCCCGTCCTGGTTGGCACCCCCTCTGCCACTGGACTTGGCGGTTGAGGAGATAGAGCATCTCAAGGGCAGGGTCGAGGACGTCAACAACTGCTACCGGCGCTACAACCAAATCAACGACTCTGCATCCAAGCTCGTCATGCAGCAGCAGCTGGCACCCGCCATCGCCGTCTCCCGGATCGCATTTCAGATGCTCGAGGAGGCAAGGGGTGCCACCAAGAAGCAGCGAGCCTTTGGGGGTCTCACCCGGCTGATCATCAGGAAGAATCATGGGAACAATGGCCTCCAAGTGATCTCGGTTTGGGGTGCCGCCTGTGATGATGGGATGACATCCATTGTCAGGAAGGCCTACAACAACCAAGAAATACGCCATGACTTCCCCTTCCGCTCGTGGGTAAAAATCGTGCATCCTTTCAGTCCCCACCAGTTCATACGCAACATGATGACTCAGTTCCATGCAACCTCTTGCATGGAACAAAGAACAACCATAGGTACTGATATCTTTGAGAAGATGGAGGCCACTCAAAAGGATCTCTTCACTGAGTTCGAGCAGCTATTCAAGGAGAAGAGGTACCTCATCGTCTTGGAAGGCCTGTCACACATGGTAGATTGGGATGCTATCAGGGCATTCCTTCCTGACACAAAAAATGGCAGCGTGATCATCGTGTCAACCCAGCAATCCGAAATAGCAACCTTGTGCGTCGGACAGTTATACCAGATAGTGGAGCTCGGGAAGTTCTCAGACGAGCACTCTGTTTGTGCTCTCTTCAAGGTAATTATGTTTCAGTCATTAATATGTTGTATTCTTTCAGGAATATTGTTTGTGGAGAAAGCACGATTAATTACTTCCAGTAATACAGTACTACTTTGATGAGTCTTACATTATTGTTTGTGGAGAAAGCACGATTAATTACTCACTCTGGAAGTATTACGTTTCAGTCATTACTAGTTTGTACAACCTATGTAACTTAATGTAAGACTTGTTTTCACAGAGTGAGTATAAAACAACAGTCTCCAAGACACAACTTTGATGATTGCTTCTGCTAAAATTATTAAAATATGGACATATACAGAAATAAATTTGTAGGAAAACATAGTAATTTTTATTTTCAGGAGACGAACCTACTTATGTACTATACCCGTTTAGGATTGTTACAGCAGGCAAGAGCTAGCGCGCATCACTGTTGGTGTAGCCCACAGATAGTACTGTTAGCGGGCAACTGCCTAAGCTCCACGAAGTCATCCAAACTCGTGCTCTTGTTGTACACAATATATATGAGATCAATAAAAAAGCTGCACCCAAAATACATTGCCCAATCTCACGTCATGTACGTGTTAGTCACATGAACGTGCGCCTCTATCTAATACTCCCTCGGTTCCTAAATATTTGTCTTTCTACATATTTCAACAAATGACTACATACGGAACAAAATAAGTGAATCTACACTCTAAAATATGTCTATATATATCCGTATGTGGTAATTCATTTGAAATCTCTAAAAAGACAAATATTTAGGAACGGAGGGAGTAGTACTTTTGCATGCTAATCTATATGCCTTGAGCTGGCAACTGTCTATATGCCTTGCGCCTCTCTCTACTATTACTTGCATGCTAATCTCTCCCTCAACACACAGGCTTCTCGAGGCTCTCTACTGTTCTTGCATTTAAATATCTCTCCTCATGTATACAGGATTCTGATGGCGATGAAGATAGAGGCAAAAAACCAATGGCTTCTATGGAGGACAAAATTAGAGAGAAGAAAATCATGTCACTTAAACAGGAAGCCAATGACTGGAAGGAGAAGAATGATGACCTTGTTGGACGGGAGTCTCAAATGACTGAACTTGTTAAATGTCTATCTCAGGCACGTGTTAACTCTCTCCCAGTTATGTCCGTGTGGGGGATGCCTGGGGTTGGGAAATCGGCTCTAGTCAAAAAATTATTCTACGACACAGTGCTTCAAGGTGGCAGATATGAGGGCTATTATTGGGTGGATGTAACACATCCATTTAATATGAGGGACTTATATCGGATCTTACTTTCAGATTTTCATTCGGAAAAAGACCCAATTGAAGTGTGTCACCGTCTTCTCAAGGATTTGTGCCTCATTATTATCGACGATCTCCGGTCCACAGAGGATTGGGACATGATACAGGCTGCTTTGGTATCCAAATATTTAAATAGCGTTGTCATTGTCATCACAACTGATCAAACCATCGCTGAATATTGCACAAATACAGAAGAGCTCGTGTTAAATGTCAAGGCTCTAGAAGCTAATGCCGCCTTTG
>NW_021188869.1:52307-56550 GCF_002162155.2 Triticum dicoccoides | reverse complement strand
GGAGGATCATCTAACGAGCTAATGTTTTGCATGCATTGTCCCCTTACAATCGCTTCAGAGACCAGGATATTGCCTACATCAGCCTTATAAAATACTCCCACTGGAAACAAATATAAGACGTTCTAGGTCGCTAAAGTAGTAATCTAAAACATCTTATATTTGTTTACAGAGGGAGTATCTCTCATAGTTCGCCCTTAATTTGTGTAGAATGGTAAGAACTCGTCACCAGAGAATGTTCTCTGCATGATATATTCACAAAATAGACATTCTTTTATTGGTTTTAAGGGTTTCTATATCTAGTGTTCACAGTAAATTTTATGGAGAGATCTTGCAGGTATCACACGTCATGCATAGGATTTTCTAGATGATTTCCACCATTTTTTATCACATTAATGATCCTGAATCATGCAATCTGAAGTGATGATACTTTTCAATTTTGTTTTTTCTTATGTATTGAATAACGATTGCATTTACTATGTCTTGATCAGAACTATATATATGCGTGCGTGCAGGGTTCACACTTCTATGTAACAGCTAAAGTACTAAATACTCCTAATGCTAATTATCCGCACTTAATCTAACTAATTAGATCGATTAAACAATGTATGCAGGTACTCAAGACTTCATCGTACCCATTCAAGGATCAAGAACCGAAAGTAAGAGACCTTATTTCAAAGTGTGGAGGTCTTCCCAAAGTAATATCACCTATAGCTGGGTTACTGGCGAGGAAGACAAATAATAGGATGGAAATTTTGTGTTCTTTGAATCGGAGATTTATGCACCATCTGGAGACTGATCTGAAGTATGATAATCTACAAGAACTATTTAGTTGGATGCACTCCATGGTGCTTAATCCCCCAGCTTTCCTCAAGCCATGTATTTTCTACCTATCAATATTTCCTCAAGGCCACATCATTAGGCGGAGGCGACTGATAAGGCGGTGGATCGCAGAGGGGAATTCTAGGGAAATAATGGAAATGCAAGCAGAGAAGTATGGGGAGATATTCTTCTCCGAGCTCCTTCGAATGAGTATATTTGAGCAGGTATCACAGTTAGTCGTGACCAGCTTGCTGACTAATACAAGGATGGTATTTTACAAGGCCAATGGCTTAATTCAAGAATACATCCTCTCACGGCAAAAGGAAGAGAACCTTGTGTTTGAACTGGGGAGCAGTTTTTCTCTAACCACCCAAAGCAGAGGGCGTCACCTTGTCATATCGACAAGCTGGGTCAGAGACAACATTGTGTACACGAGCATTGACTTCTCACGGCTACGGTCACTGACAGTGTTTGGGGAGTGGGAAACATTCTTCATATCTGAGAGTATGAACCTTCTTCGAGTGCTTGATCTTGAGGATGCATCAGGTGTAAAGGATGCCGATCTCGTCAAGATTGTGAAGCTTCTTCGTCGCCTCAAATTCCTCTCTCTACGAGGATGCAATGATGTTTATCACCTGCCAAGTTCATTAGGTGATCTCAGGCAACTCCAGACTCTGGATGTCAGGGGCACCTCCATAGTCACCCTACCAGCAAGCATCACCAAGCTACAGAAGTTGCAATACATTCGGGCTGGCTGCAGTACCATTGTCTCAGCATCAACCTCACTGCCTATAGTTCCACCGTTCAGCTGTTTGCAACATTTCTGTTGTCACAGACGAGCCGGTGTTCAGATGCCTATCTTGATTGGGAAACTGACGGCATTGCATACACTTGGTGTTATCAATGTCGTTGCTTCAGGAGGGAAGTCCATGGTGAACGAGCTCAAGAAGCTTACCCATTTGCGCAAGCTCGGAGTGTCTGGCATCAACAGGAAAAACAGTGGCAAGTTTTTCTCTGCAATCGGAGGTCATGTCTATCTGGAATCCTTGTCAGTTTGCCTTGACAAGGACAATAATAATCAAGGTTGCTTGCGTGACATGATCTCCCTGCCTTGTAGGAACCTGCTGAGCCTTAAGCTATATGGGCTTGAAGATAAGTTGCCCGAATGGGAGGACGAGCAGCCTATGAAGTTTGGAAAGCTCACAAAGCTTGAGCTGGAGATGGCCTCTTTACCAGAAGATGTCATAAGGTTCCTTGGCAGGCTTCCGGAACTATGCATTCTTCGTGTCAAGCAGAATCAAGATGGTGACCTCAACTTCTGTGTCATGGTGAATGGATTCGAGAACGACTCCTTTAAGAAGGTCAAGATCCTTGAGATTTCCTGCTCCAGCAGTTTACCTCTAAGTGTAAATTTTGGATCATGGACAATGAAAATACTTGAGTTGCTCAAGGTTGAGTGCTACGGTGGGTCACCGCCCTATGAGTTCAGTGGCCTGGGAAACCTAGAAGAACTCAAGGAAGTCGTGCTAGTTAACGGCTCCAGCGCCCAAGCACTGAAGCAACAACTCGATGACCAGCTTGTCAAGGACCACCCAAAAGAAAAGAAGCCTGTGGTGAAGCTGGAGCAGCCACCACCTTCGTCCTGAAGGGTCATCAATCATAGCAGTTTGGTTTGTTCCGCTTTGTGTTTTTACCATACTAGCTCGAGATCCAGTACGTCTTGATTCATTTGTGTAATAGAATTTTCTTCTACATTGGCATAATTGTGATATGTGTTTAATTAGTTGATGTAAAGGGCTCTGTTTATTTCCCTTTTTCTCCAATTTTGAACTACCTGCCATTGTAGTTTCATCTTGCCGGTTCCATACTTGCTCATAAACTAATGCAATACTCTACTAGCCATTTGTACATGTTTCTGCTTAATTGTCTTGGTTATCGTTAGTGACTGTTACGGAGGGACCATACTGATACCATAATGAGTTGGTTGGTGTTAACGCTACAAAAGTCTATAAATTAGATCCATCTTCCTATATCCTTTCAAATGGATATCTATATTCAATTTTTGATGTATTTATATATCGATCTTTGTGTGCCTATCATTTTGCTCAGTTCCTGAAATGGCTCTGCGTGCAGATGACATTTAACGTCGATTGAGTTAATATAGATAACTACCACTAGCTAGCGGCAGATTCGTTTTGTTAGGTTAACTAACCAAATAAGCTGAGTTTCTTAATGATGACCCCCTGGTTGAACCTCCCAAGCTAGTCTCGTCATACTTATCTAGGTCTGGCAAGCACTACCGGAACAGAGCTCTATGCCGACAGCCATACATATGCCGACGGCTGCCGTCGGCCTAGTCCGAGCTATGCCGACAGCTAGCTCCTGGCCGTCGGCGTACAATTGCCGTCGGGCTATTCGTAGCTATGCCAACAGCAGCCGTCGGCATATATAGGCCGTCGGCTTATCCCAGACTACGCCTACAGCTGCCGTCGGCATATACAAGCCGTCGGCACAGATGCGGGCCCTCTGACAACTGTCATCACGGCTGGCTAACGACGTCAAATCTATGCCGACGGTCGTGACGGTGGCCGTCGGCATAGATACGGGTGACACGTCACCGATCCAGAGCGCACCGACCAGGAGCTATGCCGACGGCAGCCGTCGGCATAGCCGACACGTCTTCGATCCGCGGCGCTGTCCATCTGCCCTCGCCGCACCTATGCCGACGGCTTTGCCGTCGGCATAGTTTTTTTCCTTTTTTTCTTTTTCCCATATAGTATTATTATTATTATTATTAAGCATACAGTATGTGTTAATAAGCATACCTATAGATTGTGTTAATAAGCATATAGTATGTGTTAATAAGCATACATATATTTTTTTTCTTTTTCTTCACTGTTTTCTTTATTATTTTTATTTAACTAACTTACATACAGTATGTGTTAATAAGCATACATACATTATTTTTCGGTTCTGTACAGAGCGTTGTGACCCCCCTCACGAACGGTGCCGCCGCCAGCCGGCAACTGGAATGGGGAACAACCGCATCGGGTCTATAAGAAGGGGACTTTGCTCCAAGTGTTTATATATATCGGATGACCTACCACAACCGGATGGTGTTATGGCATGTCCGAAGAGGCGGCACGCATCTCCGGGGTGTGGCCCCGTCACGGACGGCGCCGCCGCCGGCACCTGGAGGGGGGGAAAGGACGCGTCTGGTCTACATGGAGTGAATTTAGCTGTGGGTTTGGCCCGGATGTTGCTCCCCGGTGTCCCTCTGGGCCGACCCGACACAACCGGGTGGAGAGATCCACTGGTCAAAGCCCGTCCGTGCAAAGTCAAAGGGCTAGATCACGTGGTCAACCGCTCCAGGGTTAGGCGGGACGGGGGCCCTGGGGGGTAGCAATGCCACCGGAGCGTCGCA
>NW_021188869.1:51135-52236 GCF_002162155.2 Triticum dicoccoides | reverse complement strand
GAAGTCAAAGGGCTAGATCTCGTGGTCAATCGCTCCAGGGTTAGGCGGGACGGGGGCCCTGGGGGGTAGCTATGCCACCGGAGCGTCGTACCGGGCCCTCATACATGCGGGATGGTGTTGTGGCATGTCCGAAGAGGCGACACGCATCTCCGGGGTGTGCCCCCCGTCACGGACGTCGCCGCCGCTGGCACCTGGAGGGGGGAAACTGCCGCGTCGGGTCTACACAGAGTGGATTTAGCTGTGGGTTTGGCCCGGATGTTGCTCCCCGGTGTCCCTCTGGGCCGACCCGACACAACCGGGTGGAGAGGTCCACTGGTCAAAGCCCGTCCGTGCAAAGTCAAAGGGCTAGATCCCGTGGTCCGAAGAAGCGACACGCGTCAGTTGCTCTCCTATGTATCACCTTTCGCTAGACCATTGAAAATATTTATATCATAAAGAAATGTTGCCCTCCTCAATTAATTTTGAAATATTTTAACACAATTTACATTTTTTGTTAGTACAATTTAGCAAATATTTATATCATAAAGAAATGTTGCTGACAATAGAAAAAATTTGGTCCAGAAAAAAAATACGTGATATTTTAGAAAATTGTTGTACAATATAAAAAAAGATCATGTAGTTAAAAATAATGTTTCAAACCATTAAAGAAAATGTATGGTACATTTTAAATAATGTTCATGCATGTCAAAAATATGTATACCATGTATCATCTTCAATATAATTATATACCATGTATAATTCAAAATAAAAAAATAAATAAAAAAATATATGCCTACGGCTAAGCCGTCGGCATAAGCCGTCGGCATAGGTGGCACGTGGCGCCTTCACCTATGCCGACGGCTTAGCCGTCGGCATATGTCCCTTATCCATATCGCCGCGCGGGGCGCCCCCGTCCACTCCTTCTCCTCCTCCCGACCCCCCGCGCCTCCCAACCCTCATCGCCGCCGCCGCGCGCCTCCACACCCGCGCCGCCGCCGGATTCTCCCCCGCCCCCTGCCGCTGCCCACTCTCCTCACCCGCGCCCCCGCCGCCCCACCGTCGCCGCCGCCCCATCCCACCCCACCTCTCGTCCCCTGCCGCCGCCCCTTCTTGCTCCAGCCG
>NW_021188869.1:49850-50848 GCF_002162155.2 Triticum dicoccoides | reverse complement strand
ATTTAGCTGTGGGTTTGGCCCGGATGTTGCTCCCCGGTGTCCCTCTGGGCCGACCCGACACAACCGGGTGGAGAGATCCACTGGTCAAAGCCCGTCCGTGCAAAGTCAAAGGGCTAGATCACGTGGTCAACCGCTCCAGGGTTAGGCGGGACGGGGGCCCTGGGGGGTAGCAATGCCACCGGAGCGTCGCACCGGGCCCTCACTCATACATGCGGGGTGGTGTTGTGGCATGTCCGAAGAGGCGGCACGCGTCTCCGGTGCGTGGCCCCCGTCACGGACGGCGCCGCCGCCGGCACCGGGAGGGGGGAAACGGACGCGTCGGGTTTTTAAATACTCGGAGCGCGAAAAAAATACTCGAAGCAAATAATTATATCATAAAGAAATCTTGCCGACCATAGAAAAAATCTGGTTCAGAAAAAAATATACGTGATATTTTAGAAAATTATTCTACAATATAAAAAAAGGACCATGTAATTAAAAATAATGTTTCAAACCATTAAAGAAAATGTATGGTACATTTTAAATAATATTCATGCATGTAAAGTATGTATACCATATAAAAAATTATATACCATGTATCATTCAAATAAATTCAAGAACGTGCATTTGAAAATATTTAATATGTACGTACAAATATTATTTTTTGAAAAATGTTAAACATGTATAAAAGTTGTTGCAAAAAAAAAATATGCCGACGGCTAAGCCGTCGGCATAGGCGACACGTGGCGCCTTCACCTATGCCGACGGCTTAGCCGTCGGCATATATCGCCCTATCCATACTCGGGGCGCCCCCCGTCCACTCGTTCTCCTCCTCTCTCCAGCCCGCGCCTCCCAACCCGCGCCGCCGCCGCACACCTCCACACCCGCGCCGCCGCCGCATTCTCCCCCGCCCCCTGCCGCCGCCCACTCTCCTCGCCGGCGCCCCCTGCCGCCCCATCCCTCCCCACCTCGTCCCCTGCCGCCGCCCCTTCCTCCAGCCGCCCTCGCTCCAGCCGGCG
>NW_021188869.1:32585-49598 GCF_002162155.2 Triticum dicoccoides | reverse complement strand
CCCTCCCTCCTCGACCCCGGCCGCCCTGCGTGGACGCCGCCCCGGCCAGCCCATGCCCTAGCCTGGCTGGCCCCCTCTGGTCCGACCGGCCGGCCCCCTCTAGTCCGACCTGGCCCGCCCCCTCTGCTCCGACCGGCCGGCCCCTGCCGCTCTGGTGGTCATCCCCTGCCCGACCGGCCAGCCCCCCTGTCCGATGGTCGTCCCCTCATCCGTAGGTAAGAAAAAAAAATTGTTTTTACCTTTTTTGTGTAGTAATGTTGTAGATGAATGCATATATATTGTATTAGATGAATAGGTAGATGGATATTAGATAGATAAATAGATAGATGTTAGATGAATGAATATTTGTGTAGTTTTACTATTTTTTAGATACATACTCAATATTATAGATATATGTATTGTGAAGATGAGATGGGAGGGAAGAGTACACTTTTTGTGAAGATATATAGACGAAAGTTAAAATATGGATATGATGAGTGGTTACTTCATCAGGTTGATCTTGCTAAAAAAAGTTTGTGATATGATGTGATGTGTGATGATGCTTTATATGTGATGTGATGACATAATTTTTTTCATTTGGTAGAATTTAGAGGATTTCTGGTGTTGCCTCCGGTGGAGTGATCGTTGACGTTGGAGCTCTTGGTCTTCGATTGTCCCTTCGCTGATCGACTACATCATCTACATCCGAGGGTGAGCTACAAATCCATCACCTCATACGTTCTTTTAATCATGTCCCTAGATTGAATTTTCACATCAAGTCGCGTAACCTAGGTCTCCCGTCCGAAAGGGTTGCATCGATAAATATGCATTCAATTGCATATTTATCACCGCAGCTCTTTCGGATTGTCCAGCGCTTTCCACGGACAGCCCGAGGATGTGTAGATTGGGTACGTTGTTCATGCTCTACCCCGTTCCGAGACAGGATTTCGGCAGCACCTCCCTGTTGTTCTCCGGATGCACATTCTCTCGGAATTTTGCCGAGATGTGTATTTGGAGAACAGCGGGGAGGTGCTGCCGAAATTTTGTCTCGGAATGGGGTAGAGCATGGACCGTACTCAATCTACACATTCTCGGGTGGGATTAGGACCCATCTTTACCTATTAGAGATGTAGGTGGTGTCGGGGAACGTAGCAGAAATTCAAAATTTTCCTACGAGTCACCAAGATCTATCTATGGAGAGACTAGCAACGAGGGGAAGGAGAGTGCATCTACATACCCTTGTAGATCGCTAAGCGGAAGCGGTCAAGAGAACGGGGTTGAAGGAGTCGTACTTGTCATGATCCAAATCACCGGAGATCCTAGTGCCGAACGGACGGCACCTCCGCGTTCAACACACGTACAGCCCGGTGACGTCTCCCATGCCTTGATCTAGCAAGGTGAAAGGGAGAGGTTGGGGAAGACTCCGTCCAGTAGCAGCACGACGGCGTGGTGGTGATGGAGGAGCGTGGCAATCCTGCAGGGCTTCGCCAAGCACCGCGGGAGAGGAGGAGTACTTGGGAGAGGGGGAGGGCTGCGCCAGAACTTCGTGTCAAGCTCCCATGCGCCTCCCCACTATATATAGGGGTGGAGGGGCTGGTTTCTTGCCCTCCAAGTCCATTGGGGCGTTGGCCAAGGTGGGAGGAAAGAAATCCCATCATTTCCTTCCCCACCGATTGTTATCCCCCTTTTTTAGGGATCTTGATCATATCCCTTCGGGATATGATCTTATTCCTTCTAAGGGGGGATCTTGGTGCGCCTTGACCAGGGGTGTGGGGCCTTGCCCCCACTACCCACGTTCATGTGGGTCTCCCCATGCAGGTGGGCCCCACTCCGGAACCTTCTAGAACCTTCCCGGTACAATACCGAAAAATCCCGAACATTTTCCGGTGGCCAAAATAGGACTTCCCATATATAAATCTTTACCCCCGGACCATTCCGGAACTCCTCGTGACATCCGGGACTCCGAACAACATTCGGTAACCACATACAAACTTCCTTTATAACCCTAGCGTCATCGAACCTTAAGTGTGTAGACCCTACGGGTTCGGGAGACATGTAGACATGACCGAGACGTTCTCCGGTCAATAACCAACAGCGGGATCTGGATACCCATGTTGGCTCCCACATGTTCCACGATGATCTCATCGGATGAACCACGATGTCAAGGACTCAATTAATCCCGTATACAATTCCCTTTGTCTAACGGTATTGTACTTGCCCGAGATTCGATCGTCGGTATACCGATACCTTGTTCAATCTCGTTACCGGCAAGTCTCTTTACTCGTTCCGTAACACATCATCCCGTGATCAACCCCTTGGTCACATTGTGCACATTATGATTATGTCCTACCGAGTGGGCCCAGAGATACCTCTCCGTTTACACGGAGTGACAAATCCCAGTCTCGATTCGTGCCAAGCCAACAGATACTTTCGGAGATACTTGTAGTGCACCTTTATAGCCACCCAGTTACGTTGTGACGTTTGGTACACCCAAAGCATTCCTACGGTATCCGGGAGTTGCACAATCTCATGGTCTAAGGAAAAGATACTTGACATTAGAAAAGCTTTAGCATACGAACTACACGATCTCTGTGCTAGGCTTAGGATTGGGTCTTGTCCATCACATCATTCTCCTAATGACGTGATCCCGTTATCAATGACATCCAATGTCCATGGTCAGGAAACCGTTACCATCTATTGATTAACGAGCTAGTCAACTAGAGGCTTACTAGGGACATGGTGTTGTCTATGTATCCACACATGTATCTGAGTTTCCTATCAATACAATTATAGCATGGATAATAAACGATTATCATGAACAAGGAAATATAATAATAACTAATTTATTGTTGCCTCTAGGGCATATTTCCAACAGTCTCCCACTTGCACTAGAGTCAATAATCTAGTTCTCATCGCCATGTGATTAACACTCACAGGTCACATCGCCATGTGACCAACATCCAAAGAGTTTACTAGTGTCACTAAACTAGTTCACATCATCATGTGATTAAGACTCAATGAGTTCTGGGGTTTGATCATGTTGCTTGCAAGAGAGGTTTTAGTCAACGGGTCTGCAACATTCAGATCCGTATGTACTTCGCAAATCTCTAGGTCATATTGTAAATGCTGCTTCCACGCTCCACTTGGAGCTATTGCAAATGGTTGCTCCACTATGCGTATCCGGTTTGCTACTCAGAGTCACTCAGATAGGTGTTAAAGCTTGCATCGACGTAACCCTTTAAGACGAACTCTTTATCACCTCCATAATAGAGAAACATGTCCTTATTTAATCCAAGGACAATTTTGACCGCTGTCCAATGATCCATTCCTGGATCATTCTTGTACCCCTTGACTGACTCATGGCAGGGCACACTTCCGGTGCGGTACACAGCATAGCATATGTAGAGCCTACATCCAAAGCATAGGGGACGACCTTCGTCCTTTCTCTCTTTTCTGCCGTGGTCGAGCTTTAAGTCTTAACTTCATACCTTACAACTCAGGCAAGAACTCCTTCTTTGACTGATCCATCTTGAACACCTTCAAGATCATGTCAAGGTATGTGCTCATTTTGAAAGTACCATTAAGCGTTTTTGATCTATCATTATAGATCTTGATGCTCAATGTTCAAGTAGCTTAATCCAGGTTTTCCATTGAAAAACACTTTTCAAATAACCCTATATGCTTTCCAGAAATTCTACATTATTTCTGATCAACAATATGTCAATAACATATACTCATCAGAAATTCTATAGTGCTCCCACTCACTTCTTTGGAAATACAAGTTTATCATAAACTTTGTATAAACCCAAAATCTTTGATCATCAAAGCGCACATTCCAACTCCGAGATGCTTACTCATGTCCTTAGAAGGATCGCTGGAGCCAGCATACCTTTTAGCATCCTTAGGATTGACAAAAAACTTCTTGATTGTATCACATACAACCTTTCCTTACGAAAACTGGTAAGGAAACTCATTTTGTCACCCATTTGCCAGATTTCATAAATGCAGCTAATGCTAACATGATTCCGACGGACTTAAGCATCGCTACGGATGAGAAAATCTCATCGTAGTCAACTCTTTGAACTTGTGAAAAACTCTTCGCCACAAGTCGAGCTTCATAGATGGTGACATTACCATCCACGTCCGTCTTCTTCTTAAAGATCCATATATCTCAATGGCTTGCCGATCATTGGGCAAGTCCACCAAAGTCCATGCTTTGTTCTGATACATGGATCCTATCTCGGATTTCATGGCTTCTAACCATTTGTCGGAATTTGGGCCCACCATCGCTTCTCCATAGCTCATAGGTTCATTGTTGTCTAGCAACATGACCTTCAAGACAGGATTACTGTACCACTCTAAAGTAGTACGCATCCTTGTCACCCTACGAGGTACGGTAGTGACTTGATCCGAAGTTTCATGATCACTATCATAAGCTTCTACTTCAATTGGTGTAGGTGCCACAGGAACAACTTCCTGTGCCCTGCTACACGCTAGTTGTAGTGACGGTTCAATAACCATATCAAGTCTCCACCATCCTCCCACTCAACTTTTCAAGAAAAACTTTTCCTCGAAAAAGGACCCGATTCAAGAAACAATCCCTATTGCTTTCAGATCTGAATTAGGAGGTATACCCAACTGTTTTGGGTGTCCTATGAAGATGCATTTTATCCGCTTTGGGTTCGAGCTTATCAACCTGAAACTTTTTCACATAAGCGTCGCAGCCCCAAACTTTTAAGAAACGACAACTTAGGTTTCTTCAAACCATAGTTCAAATGGTGTCGTCTCAACGGAATTACGTGGTACCCTATTAAAGTGAGTGCGGTTGTCTCTAATGCCTAACCCATGAATGATAGTGGTAATTCGATAAGAGACATCATGGTACGCACCATATCCAATAGAGTGCAACTATGATGTTCGGACACACCATGACACTATGGTGTTCCAGGAGGTATTAATTGTGAAACAATTTCCACAATGTCTTAATTGCGTGCCAAAGCTCGTAACTCAGATATTCATCTCTATGATCATATCATAGACATTTTATCCTCTTGTCACGAAGATCTTCAACTTCACTCTGAAATTACTTGAACCATTCAATAATTCAGACTTGTGTTTCATCAAGTAAATATACTCTATATCTACTCGAATCATCTGTGAAGTAAGAACATAACGATATTCACTGCATGCCTCAGCACTCATTGAACTGCACACATCAAAATGTGTTACTTCCAACAAGTTGCTATCTTGTTCCATTTTACTGAAAACGAGGCTTTTTCAGTCATCTTGCCCATGTGGTATGATTTGCATATCTCAAGTGATTCAAAATCAAGTGAGTCCAAACGATCCATCTTGAATGGAGTTTCTTCATGCGTATACACCAATAGACATGGTTCACATATCTCAAACTTTCAAAAAACGAGTGAGTCCAAAGATCCATCAACATGGAGCTTCTTCATGCGTTTTACACCAATATGACTTACATGGCGGTGCCACAAGTAAGTGGTACTATCATTACTATCTTATATCTTTTTGGCATGAAAATGTGTATCACTACGATCGAGATTCAATAAACCATTCCTTTAGGTGCAAGACCATTGAAGGTATTATTCAAATAAAATAGAGTAACCATTATTCTCCTTAAATGAATAACCGGATTACGATAGACATAATCCAACCATGTCTATGCTCAACGCAAACACCAAATCTCGATGGTAGAGGGAGCGTGCGATGCTTGATCACATCAACCTTGGAAACACTTCCAACACATATCGTCAGCTCACCTTAGCTAGTCTCCGTTTATTCTGTAGCTTTTATTTCGAGTTACTAACACTTAGCAACCGAACCGGTATCTAATACCCTGGTGCTACTAGGAGTACTAGTAAAGTACACATGTATATCCAATATACTTCTATCGACCTTGCCAGCCTTCTCATCTACCAAGTATCTAGGGTAATTCCGCTCCAGTGGTTGTTCCCCTTATTACAGAAGCACTTAGTCTCGGGTTTGGGTTCAACCTTGGGTTTCTTCACCAGAGCAGCAGCCGACTTGCCGTTTCATGAAGTATCCCTTCTTGCCCTTGCCCTTCTTGAAACTAGTGGTTTTACCAACCATCAACATTTGATGCTCCTTCTTGATTTCTACTTTCGCGGTGTTAAACATCGCGAATACCTCAAGGATCGTCATATTTATCCCTGATATGTTATAGCTCATCACGAAGTTCTAGCAGCTTGGTGGCAATGACTTTGGAGAAACATCACTATCTCATCTGGAAGATCAACTCCCACTCGATTCAAGTGATTGTTGCACTCAGACAATCTGAGCACAAGCTCAACGATTGAGCTTTTCTCCCTTAGTTTGCAGGCTAAGAAAATCGTCGGAGGTCTCATACCTCTTGACGTGGGCACGAGCCTGAAATCTCAATTTCAGCCCTCGAAACATCTCATATGTTCCGCGACGTTTCGAAAACATCTTTGGTGCCTCAATTCTAAACCGTTTATCTGAACTATCACATAGTTATCAAAACGTGTAGTCCGATGTTCGCAACATCCACAAACGACGTTTGGGGTTCAGCACACTGAGCGGTGCATTAAGGACATAAGCTTTCTACTGTCCGCATAATCGCTACTGTCAACTTTCAACTATATTTTCTCTAGGAACATATCTAAACAGTGGAACTAAAGCGCGAGCTTACGACATAATTTGCAAAGATCTTTTGACTATGTTCAGGATAATTAAGTTCATCTTATGAACTCCCACTCAGGTAGACATCCCTCTGGTCATCTAAGTGATTACATGATCCGAGTCAACTAGGCCGTGTCCGATCATCACGTGAGACGGAGTAGTCATCATCGGTGAACATCTTCATGTTGATCGTATCTACTATACAACTCATGCTCGACCTTTCGGTCTCTGTGTTCCGAGGCCATGTCTGTACATGCTAGGCTCGTCAAGTTAACCCTAAGTGTTTCGCGTGTGTAAATCTGTCTTACACCCGTTGTATGTGAACGTAAGAATCCATCACACCCGACCATCACGTGGTGCTTAGAAGCGACGAACTTTAGCAATGGTGCATAGTTAGGGGAGAACACTTCTTGAAATTGTTGTAAGGGATCATCTTATTTACTACCGTCGTTCTAAGTAAACAAGATGCATAAACATGATAAACATCACATGCAATCAAAAAGTGACATGATATGGCCAATATCATTTTGCTCCTTTTGATCTCCATCTTCGGGGCTCCATGATCATCATCGTCACCGGCATGACACCATGATCTCCATCATCGTGTCTCCATGAAGTTGTCTCGCCAACTTATTACTTCTACTACTATGGCTACCGGTTAGCAATAAAGTAAAGTAATTACATGGCGCTGTTCAATGACACGCAGGTCATACAATAAATAAACACAACTCCTATGGCTCCTGCCGGTTGTCATACTCATCGACATGCAAGTCGTGATTCCTATTACAAGAACATGATCAATCTCATACATCACATATCATTCATCACATTCTTCTTGGCCATATCACATCACATAGCATACCCTGCAAAAACAAGTTAGACGTCCTCTAATTGTCGTTTGCATGTTTTACGTGGCTGCTGTGGGTTTCTAGCAAGAACATTTCTTACCTACGCAAAACCACAACGTGATATGTCAATTGCTATTTACCCTTCATAAGGACCCTTTTCATCGAATCCGTTCCGACTAAAGTGGGAGAGACTGGCACCCGCTAGCCACCTTATGCACCAAGTGCATGTCAATCGGTGGAACCTGTCTCACGTAAGAGTACGTGTAAGGTAGGTCCGGGCCGCTTCATCCCACAATACCGTCGAAACAAGATTGGACTAGTAACGGTAAGCATATTGAACAAAATCAACGCCCACAACTACTTTGTGTTCTACTCGTGCAAAGAATCTACGCAATAAACCTGGCTCTGATACCACTGTTGAGGAACGTAGCAGAAATTCAAAATTTTCCTACGAGTCACCGAGATCTATCTATGGAGAGACTAGCAACGAGGGGAAGGAGAGTGCATCTACATACCCTTGTAGATCGCTAAGCGGAAGCGTTCAAGAGAACGGGGTTGAAGGAGTCGTACTCGTCGTGATCCAAATCACCGGAGATCCTAGTGCCGAACGGACGGCACCTCCGCGTTCAACACACGTACAGCCCGGTGACGTCTCCCATGCCTTGATCCAGCAAGGTGAGAGGGAGAGGTTGGGGAAGACTACGTCCAGCAGCAGCACGACGGTGTGGTGGTGATGGAGGAGAGTGGCAATCCTGCAGGGCTTCGCCAAGCACCGCGGGAGAGGAGGAGTACTTGGGAGAGGGGGAGGGCTGCGCCAGAACTTCGTGTCAAGCTCCCATGCGCCTCCCAACTATATATAGGGGTGGAGGGGCTGGTTTCTTGCCCTCCAAGTCCATTGGGGCGTTGGCCAAGGTGGGAGGAAAGAAATCCCATCATTTCCTTCCCCACCGATTGTTATCCCCCTTTTTTAGGGATCTTGATCTTATCCCTTCGGGATATGATCTTATTCCTTCTAAGGGGGGATCTTGGTGCGCCTTGACCAGGGGTGTGGGGCCTTGCCCCCACTACCCACGTTCATGTGGGTCCCCCATGCAGGTGGGCCCCACTCCGGAACCTTCTAGAACCTTCCCGGTACAATACCGAAAAATCCCGAACATTTTCCGGTGGCCAAAATAGGACTTCCCATATATAAATCTTTACCTCCGGACCATTCCGGAACTCCTCGTGACATCCGGGATCTCATCCGGGACTCCGAAAAACATTCGGTAACCACATACAAACTTCCTTTATAACCCTAGCGTCATCGAACCTTAAGTGTGTAGACCCTACGGGTTCGGGAGACATGTAGACATGACCGAGACGTTCTCCGATCAATAACCAACAGCGGGATCTGGATACCCATGTTGGTTCCCACATGTTCCACGATGATCTCATCAGATGAACCACGATGTCAAGGACTCAATTAATCTCGTATACAATTCCCTTTGTCTAACGGTATTGTACTTGCCCGAGATTCGATCGTCGGTATACCGATACCTTGTTCAATCTCGTTACTGGCAAGTCTCTTTACTCGTTCCGTAACACATCATCCCGTGATCAACCCCTTGGTCACATTGTGCACATTATGATGATGTCCTACCGAGTGGGCCCAGAGATACCTCTCCGTTTACACGGAGTGACAAATCCCAGTCTCGATTCGTGCCAACCCAACAGATACTTTCGGAGATACTTGTAGTGCACCTTTATAGCCACCCAGTTACGTTGTGACGTTTGGTACACCCAAAGCATTCCTACGGTATCCGGGAGTTGCACAATCTCATGGTCTAAGGAAAAGATACTTGACATTAGAAAAGCTTTAGCATACGAACTACACGATCTCTGTGCTAGGCTTAGGATTGGGTCTTGTCCATCACATCATTCTCCTAATGATGTGATCCCGTTATCAATGACATCCAATGTCCATGGTCAGGAAACCGTAATCATCTATTGATCAATGAGCTAGTTAACTAAAGGCTTACTAGGGACATGGTGTTGTCTATGTATCCACACATGTATCTGAGTTTCCTATCAATACAATTATAGCATGGATAATAAACGATTATCATGAACAAGGAAATATAATAATAACTAATTTATTATTGCATCTAGGGCATATTTCCAACAGGTGGATTACTCGTCAACCTTGTAAAAAATAAAATATTGATGTGGGTAATTTAAATGAATCCTTAATTTTGTTGTGTGGCTTCCAATAAAGCAGAGATGGCAGATAATCAGTGGATGTATAGTGGGTTTTTCCGTCGGAATCAAGTAACAACAGAGTGGGTCGAGAAAACTGATATGTTTTTGAAAGAGATATTTCGTAGACCAATGAGGATGGTGCGAGAATGCCCGTGTGCCAGATGTAAGGGACGTATCCGCAGAGATAAGAGTGAGATGACTAAGCACCTTCGCATGCATGGATTTATGCCCAACTTTAATATGCTGATAAACTTTGCCGAGCGGGACCGTGGTAGAGAGGATGTGATACGACAACGTGTCGCTGGTTATGAGGACGATGGGGTTAGAGACATGCTAGATGATGTCTTTGCTGCACAGCCGACACCTCCGTCACTTCAACGAATGAACCGGAGGAGCCGGAGGAAACCGCAAAGGCCTTCCTGGAAATCTTGGCCTCCTCAAAGAAACCTCTTTATGAGGGTGCCAAGCTGTCTGTGCTGGATGCCATCTCGCAACTGATGGCAGTCAAGGCTGAGTACGGTTGTAGCCGAGGTTGCTTCGAAGCATTTCTGGGAGTATGGGCTAACAGCCTGCCTGAGGGCCATGAACTGCAGAAAACCATGTACGGTACGAAGAAAATCATGAAGGCGCTCTCCATGGACTATGAGAAAATACATGTTTGTCCAAAGAATTGCCTTTTGTTTAGGCATGAGTATGCGGATGACAAGTACTGTAGGAAGTGCGGTTCCTCTCGGTATATTGAGGTGGTCGATAAGCATGGTCAGAAGCAGCAGCTAAAAATCCCTGTGAAGGTTCTTCGGTATCTTGATTTTATAAAAATACTGCAACGCCTTTTCATCACCGAGGAGTCTGCCAAAATGATGAAGTGGCACAAGGAAGGGCAAAGGTACAATCCAAAAAAAATTGTACATCCATCAGGAGGTGAAGCATGGAAGTCATTCAATATAGAGTACCCGGAGGAAGCAGCCGAGGCTGGGAATGTCCGAATTGCTATAACAGGTGATCAGTTCAATCCATATGGTATGTCGTCTAATCCATACAGCTGTTGGCCCATATTTGTTATTCCGCTCAATCTCCCTCCCGGCGCCATAATGCAACGCAAGACCATGTTCCTGTAGCTTATAATTCCGGGGCCTAAATATCCGGGGAAGAATTTGAGTGTGTTTATGCAGCCGTTGGTGGATGATTTGCACCATTCTTGGTACTTCCTGAGGTTGACATACGACCGACATCTGCAGAAAAATTTCTTGATGAAAGTTTGGCTACAATATTGCATGCATGACTTTCCCGGTTATGCCATGTTCTGCGGATGGTGTACAAGTGGAAAGATGCCTTGCCCAGTGTGCATGCAGGCCTTGATTTTCATTTGGCTGAAGAAGGATGGCAAGTATGTTGCATTTGACCTGCATCGACAGTTCCTCCCTCCAGACCATCCTAATAGGGAAGGCAAGAAGAACTTCACAAAAGGCAAAGTTGTCCATGAAGTAAACGAGATTCCAACATTTTCTGGTGCGGATGTGCTTGCTCAGCTGAAAGCTCTTAAGCTTGCCGGTGAAGGGAAAGGCAAAGGCAAAGGCAAAGCCACAGGCGAAGACAAGGGCGAGGGCAAAGGAAAAGGTAAAGGGAATTTTTTTTGAAGGATATGGTGAGACGCACAACTGGACTCACATTACCCCCTTCACGCAGCTTCCCTATTTTAAGGACCTCAAACTTCCATACAACATAGACGTGATGCACACCGAAAAGAATGTCGCAGAGTCCCTTTTTCGCACGATCCTCAACATTCTTGATAAGACAAAGGATAATGTTAATGCTAGAGTTGATCAACAGAATATTTGTGATAGACCACGTCTACACATGCAGCCTCCCACAAGCAGTCGAAAATCTTGGTTCAAGCCAGATGCTGACTTCGTACTTAAAAAGGATCATAAGATGGAGGCATTCAAGTGGCTGAAACACGTCGTGAAGTTCACTTATGGTTATGCGTCGAATATAAGTAAGGGGGTCAATCTTTCAACGGGCAGAGTGACCGGGCTCAAGAGTCATGACTATCATGTATGGATTGAGCGGATTATGCCGGTGATGGTTCGGGGCTATGTTCCCGAGCGTGTCTGGCGTGTGCTTGCGGAGTTAAGCCATTTCTTCCGCACGCTTTGTGCTAAAGAAGTATGTCCTGAGAAGATAAAAGAAATGCATAAGAAGGTGCCGGAGTTGATATGCAAGCTAGAGAAGATCTTCCCGCCAGGCTTCTTAACTCCGATGACACATCTCATTTTGCACCTCCCGAACGAGGTATTGTTGGGGGTCCCTGTGCAGAATCGTTGGCAGTACGGCCCTGAGAGAGAGAACAAGCATCTGAGACAGAAATGTGGAAACAAAGCTAAGATTGAAGCTTCCATAGCTGAGGCAGTTATCCTAGAGGAGGTGGCAGACCTCAGGACAGCCTACTATCCGGACCATGTTCCCACGTTGCACAATAAGGTGTCTCGATACAATACAGAAGAACCGAAGTATAAACCCAAGTTGCCTCTATTCATCGGGCAAGGTGGTAGGGCTGGATGCTCGAAACCTTATGTCATGCCACGAGATGAGTGGGAGGATGTCATGTTCTATATCTTGCATAACATCAAGGAAGTTGAGGATGAGTGGATGAGGTAATACCTTTGCACCATTCTTTTAGTCAATTCATTATGTTCACTTTGCCTAGTTCTTATACCGATTTTCTTATTGTAGTCGATTCGTTGAAGAAGAATGGACGGGAATGCTGCCTCCTACTGAAGCGGAGGCACTTGCTCTTCTCCGAAAGGGTGCTGATGGAAGGAAAAATTTCGTTGCGTGGTTCATGGAGAAAGTAATTTTTCACACTTTCAATTAAACTCATGCACCCTATAATTTCAATTAAACTCATGCACCCTATAATTTCAATTAAACTTATAGGGAAATGATCCGACCGAATCAATGGATGAAGAATTGAGATGGGTTTCCATGGGTTTTTACCCTGTCGTCATGACATGCGAAAAGTATGATGTGAATGGGTATTGCTTCCATACAGAGGAGCACCATAACAGTCGGCCTGATCCCAAAACCATAAATACCGGAGTCTTCACTGAAGGAGATAATAAAGTAGATTACTACGGAAGGGTAGGAAAAATATACGAGCTTACATTCAAACTTGGCCGCGAACACCTAAGTCTCACTGTGTTCAAATGCCGATGGTTCGACCCCAAAAAGGGACTGAGACATACGCCTTCTGTTGGTTTAGTTGAAGTTAAACCATCAACCGTCTATGCCAGAGCTGATCTCTTTATCGCCGCTACCCAGGCCACACAAGTATATTATCTGCCTTACCCATGCCAGAAAGAGTACCTAAAGGGTTGGGAAGTTGTGCTCAAGGTGTCGCCGTATGGTAAGCTACCGGACCCGAACGATGATGATTACTACAACATAAACCCCATGACATACGAGGGAGTGTTCTATCAAGAGGAACATGATGACGTGGTCCGAAACAACGAGGATGATGACTTGGGTTATGTTGACCTGGACCCAAACGACGACGATGCACGGATTGATGGTGAGGCAGTTGTGAATCAAAGAGACATAATTAGGCTTGAAAAGTTAAATGAAGACGCTGACGATGAGGAAGAGCCTCCACCTCCATTAGACAATGAAGAAGATATGCGTGATAGTGATGATGAGACCGCTCCACAAATAGATTACAATAGTGATGATTCATATGGGTTCTAGAAAATGTAAGTTCTTTTAATGATCATTACAATAGTATGCTTAATGTGCTCTTCTGGTATTAATGTTTTTCCTGTATGCTTGTTTAATTGATATCCTTACTAATTGTTTATTCTCTTCTCAATGCAGGTTTGCTAATCATGGGCAAGTCCAGTGGCGCCAGTTTCCTCAGTAAATTTAAAGGACTTACTCGGAGTGGACGAGCCCACAAGGTTCCCTCCCGACTACGCGAGGATGACACCTCACAGGGAGGTGGAGGGGTCGAGGGAGGAGACCCTAGAGGAGGAGGCGGTGGGGGGAGAGCCCCTAGAGGAGGAGGAGGTGGGGGGAGAGGCAGCCGGGGCAAAAAACTCCGGGCCGTGTCCGAAATAGGAGGGTCTTCTTCGATGCCCTCCCATACAGAGGCACCTTCTGTGTCTGAGGAGGAGGAGTATGTTCCTGATGGCGAGGAGGAGGAGGCCGAGGAGGAGGGTGAGGAGGAGGAGGCCGAGGAGGAGGGTGAGGAGGAGGAGGCTGAGGAGGAGGGTGAGGAGGAGGGCGAGGAGGGTGGAGGTGAGGTTGATCCCGAGTTGTGGGGTGACTTGCCACCGGGTGCTCCACAGGGGTGGCTGCGTGGTAATGCCGGACTACCTACACCACCTTCTATCGAGGAGCACAAGTGGCTCATTGAACCTGTGGGGACAGAGTAAGTGCCTCTCAATCATATTTTCAACACACGACAACATTTTCTTATTGTACACATGGCAATCATTTGATTCTTTTGCAGAAACTGGATCCTTCGCGGAAAGGGCCGTAAACCGAACGGCCTTATCACTGTCCTGTTGAAGCAGTTTTGGCCTGGCCTATTCTGCCCGCGGCCAGACAGGGACCCGCAGCTGCGGGTTTTGTCCACGAGCTGGTCCCACTACAAGGCTTGCAGCAATGCGGAGTACGGGACGGCCGCTAAGGCCGTGATCACCAAATTTTGGGTAAGTTCTCTTCTGAATCACTTGTCTTCAGTTTCGTTCATAGTTTATCATTGAATCACTCAACTCATGCCTTGTTTGCTTCTGGTTTATGCAGCAACTCTATAGAGTTCTTGACGAGCACAAGGCCAGAGCCGACGTGGTCTTACTTGCGGCTGCGAAGAAGAAAGCTCGTCAGTTGCAGTACGAGGTGCGCTGGGTTTCCGTCTCGCAGTACTACCACATCTACCTGCACCAAAAGATGACCAAAACTCAAGCGCAGAAGCAAAAACTTACCTTGAACAGGGAGCAGTTCATGATGGTAACTATTACTGACTTTTCATTGTTTCAAGCAGTCAACTCTATGTTTCGCGCTCACATGTCATGCTTCCAAAATTTGCATAGGTTGTTCCTCGTTGGTGCTATGGAAGGCATGACGGATGGGCGAGTTTGGTGGATAGGTGGCTCGGCGCCGATGCAGAGTTTGCTGCCAAAAGCATCAAGGGCCGGGCTAACCGTGGAGCCGACGGGATACACGGCCAAGGAAACAGGAACCACTCGAGCTTCAAGGCCATGAAGGTATATCTATGTGCATGATGCATTTTTGTTCTTCTTTACCGTCATGTTCTTATGTATGGCTAACTTCTATTTGACGTTGTAGGAGGACAAGTTGAAGAGGCCGCTCTCAGACATGGAGTTGTGGAAGCTGGCCCGCGAGCGGAGTCATCGCAAGGAGGGCGAGAGCCAGTACTAGGGCAAGACCGAGGAGCACCTGGGGTCTTACATTCATCACTATCAGGAGTTGCATTCGGATGTTCCTGTTGCTGAGGTCGCCCAGTCTCAGATCGACAACACGGCGGTGGTGGCCATCCAGGGGAAGAAGAATGGCCGGTATCCGTGTTTCGACGGCTTGATCACTCCTTCGATCTTGTACACATAGCTTCGGGCTACCAACCCGAGCCAGTTAGAGAGTACGGGGCGTTCACAGACTCCCTTAGCCCACCAGCATGCTGTAAGTACTTCCTCTTTATCTTTTTCTATCTAGCATTCTCAGTTTATTTTCAGCATTGCTCACTTAGAAACAATCTAAATTATGTAGGCATATAAGGAGTTTGTCGAGCATAGGAATCTCGAGGTGCGGGAGTACTTGAAACGAGTGAAGGCAAACGATGATTACAACCGTCAGATGATGACGGTTAGTTTTGCCCTCTTAAAACCAAGCTAAATTTTTGCACTTTCATTCCTTCTGATCTTCTAGTTTGCTTGTTTAACTAACATTCAGGCTATGTTGGCGTCTTGGAGTAACCGCACGGATCCACCACAAATGGGACCCCCACCACCACCTGCGGGAGAACCCCCACACGTGCCCACGTTCGATGAATGGGTGGCACTAGGCAGTGATGGTCCGGTTAGTACATTTGCCTAACTACTGACAAACTAGTTCTCATTCATTCAACACTATCATATCATATTTACCGTTAGAATCTTTTCTGAAACATGTAGGGGACCGGTGGCTCGACTCCTACTTCGTCGACCCCAGTCACTCCGATCTGGCAGAGTGGTGGAGGTCGCGATGGCGGTTTTGGCGGAGGTGGTGGTGGTTTTGGCGGAGGTGGTGGTGGTTTTAGCAGAGGTGGTGGTTTTGGCGGAGGTGGTGGTGGTTTTGGCGGAGGTGGTCTTGCTTGATGATTCCGTGCATGTGGCCGTCGTGCCATGCCTTTCATATTCCTACTTCTATGATGTTTCATGTCTTGCACTACTTTTATGTTCATGAACTTGAGTCGGTGATGATCTTTAGATGATGTGATGAACTTGAGTATGTTTAGATGATGATGGTGAACTTGAGTATGTTTAGATGATGAACTGTCATATTTCTGCATAATTTCATATTGTTCTGTTTTGAAATACTGTCAAATGAATTGGAAAAGAGAAAATAGGGGAAAAAAACTATGCATACGGCAAAGCCGTCGGCATATATAAGCCCATGAGTTACCAGGCTCGCCACGTGGCATATCTATGCCGACGGCTTTGCCGTAGGCATAGATGGAAATCTATGCCGACGGCAAAACCGTAGGCATATCTCTGCTGCCACGAGTAACCAGGAGACGACACGTGGCAGAGCTATGCCTACGGCAAAGCCGTCGGCATAGATTCATCTATGCCTACGGCTTTGCCGTAGGCATAGCCCTGCCACCAGGAGTACCACGGGTTGCCACGTGGTAGAGATATGCCGACGGATTTGCCGTCGGCATACATCTGCCACATGGCATTGCATGATTCGTCCGCGCTTTTGACGGCGCCGTCCGCGGCCGTCAGACGGAAAACATTGCCGACGGCTATACTATGCCGACGGCTGACGCCGGACCGTCGGCATAGGCCCCTATGCCGACGGCTATACTATGCCGACGGTCTGACAAGACTACGCTGACGACATCTACGCCGACGGGTCTATGCCGACAGCAGCCGTAGGCATAGATCTATGCCGACGGCAGCCGTAGGCATAGATCTATGCCGACGGCAGCCGTAGGCATAGATCTATGCCGACGGCAGCCGTAGGCATAGATCTATGCCGACGGCAG
>NW_021188869.1:31132-32455 GCF_002162155.2 Triticum dicoccoides | reverse complement strand
GTAGGCATAGATCTATGCCGACGGCCCGTGGCCGTAGGCATAGACCGCGAGTCCGGTAGTGAAGTCTCCATCAATCTTAATTAGCAGGACTTCGATCGATCCCTCAAGTCTTCTCTGAACTATAAGTCTGTCCAGTAATCTGGCTAACTTCAGTTAACAATGTCTTTCAGAACAGTAGTACAAAAAACATGTCATCATTATAAATAGGAAGTAAAAAAAAACAATGTGTAGTAAAAAAAACACGTCATCATTATATTACGAAGATCTGGCTTTACAAACTGAAAGTAGTACAATGTGAAGTAAAAGAAAAAAAAACAGGTCATCAGTACTAATATGAAGATCCAGATTGGCAATTTCGCCTCGACGATGCCGATACACTTGTTCAAGCCATATTCATTGCCTAGCTGTTGTGCAGCTAACATAAATTTTCACGGTGGATTCGATCGAGAACATGGCCGGCTAGCTAGGTAAACCCAAGGATGGATCTCAAGCTCTCACTAAGCAAACATGCATGCATGTGAGGGCTGTCGACCAAGCTAGCCAATTGAATTACCTTGCATCTAGCAAACTACTACTACAGCTTAAGTCATACATGATTTGTTTGTGTATGGAGTCAGAGCGATCGAGCTAGCTTTGCGTGCAGATCGAGTCGTTGACACCAAGATTAACGAGGCTAATCGTGCCAACGCCCATCAGCCCATGTGCATCGACTGCTGTGGCGGAGGAGGATTTTATTAATCAACATTCAACTGTTTGCAGTTTCCACTCAAGAAATACAGTAGAAATTCTTATGTGTATTTTATATTGTTTTTTCTATAGATGACATTTTCTTGTACAAAGTATCCTACTAGACTACTACACATCCTATATTTCTCATTTTATTATGGTTTTGATAATTTTCAGTCGGATGAAATTAATTCGCTTTCATTCTTTTTTTGTCCGTTTGATCCCTGTGTTGAGAACTTGAGATTCGTTCTGGACTGGGTTTTCTTTCCAGCTATATCATTGTTTGATTCTTACTATATCATTGTTTGATTCTTATCGGGCTCGCAAAGTGTTTCCGAGAGACCCGCTATTTTCGGGACCCCCATCTACAGGTTTGAGTCCCATTTATTTTGATTTTTTTTGCCTCTATAGCTGCCTTTGTCTGTTCCTTCCCCACTTCCAACGGCGAGAGATTGGAGAGACAGAGGCAAGGAGATTTTGATTGGAGCTCTCACTCGCTGATATCTTGAGGCGTTTTGGTGGCGAGGTGTCCGGCTCTCCCCCCTGCTTGCTTCTCCCCAAGCATGCGTTGTTGTTTGATTCCTCTCTCTCTCTCTC
>NW_021188869.1:29889-31122 GCF_002162155.2 Triticum dicoccoides | reverse complement strand
TCTCTCTCTGCAAAGGTGACCCATAGTGCTTTCTTTGTGTCGCTATATTCATTCCCCTCCTCCTTCGTCCGGTCCTAGGCCATGGCAAAAGGTGCGTCAGTCGAGGGTCTGTTCTTGGAATCGGGACCTCCCTCACTATCGGGTCTGGCACTAACACTTTATCCTGGTTAGATAGATGGTCGGTTCCCGACCATCTGCAGAGAGATTCCATGCGCTTTTCTCCATTTGCTCCCACCCACATATCACTATGGGGGTGGCCTTGGATGACCTTGGCCGTATTGCCTTTCGACAGATCTTCGGGCCTCTCGAGCGTGACCAACGCGAGGAGCTACTGCAGTGTATTGCATTGCACTCCCCCAACCTCGATCAGGACATTGTCTCTTGGCATCTAGAGCCAAGTGGCCAATTCTAGACCAAGTCCTTATATCAAGCCATTTTGCCTTCCCACGGCCCGACGGAACTTACTCTACTTTGGGAGATTAAGTTGCCAATGAAGATTAGGATCTTCCTGTGGCAATGGATGTGTGGTCACGTACCTTCGGGTACTGAGGTGCAAAAATGTAATGGCCCTAGCAATGGGCTTTGTCTGCTATATGGGGTTCCGGAAGACTGCAACCACATTTCCTTCCTGTGCCTGCAGCGATTTTCCTTTGGAGTTGCTTCCAGGAGGTTGTGGGAGGACAGTGGTGTCACGGTAATCCCCTGGACATGTTTCAGGAGATTCTTAGCTTCCCCACTAGGATGCGGCCGTCCATATGGGTCGCTATGGGGACCCTAGCATGGACTCTTTGGAATGTGCAAAATAAATTAGTGATCGAGCATGTGATCCCTAACCGTGCGACTAATGCCATTTACAAAATGCGTCGCTTCTTGCAGCTCTGGAGACCGCTTAGCAAGCAGCCTGATCGGGAGAACATCCACATGATCATCGCAAGTCTTCGCTCCACCGCCAGTTCGCTTGCTCCACCGACCCTCCGCCACCACCGGAGCCTGGTTAGCTTCTAGCCTTTCTTCTTGTTGGGGTTTGTTATGCTGTGTGCCCCCCAGCGGAACTTACTTTAGTTTTCTTTTGACTACTCGTTATCAGATTCTTGAACCTTGAACTTTCTTGTTGTCGGATGTTGTGGGCGGTTGCTTTATTTATAAAGCAAGGGAAACCCTTTTTCGTAAATAAGGGTCCAATATATCTACATACTTACATAATTTATAAAAAATTGATAAAAATCAACATGG
>NW_021188869.1:25858-29723 GCF_002162155.2 Triticum dicoccoides | reverse complement strand
CCTCTACAAAATATGGTACAACTCCAGCTTGTGCACCAAAGGTTCGGCTGGCACGCTCGCACCATCCGAACTCGGCACTGCTTATCCCATTAGTATGTTGGTACTCACTGCTAGCCGACCTCTTTTGTTGGTTTCCCGCACTCACAGCCGTGCATTGACTCGACATCAATTGCGTCAAACATAGAACTTTAGAATCCACATGCACATCAGGAGGCATTTCTCTATGAAAGGTACTTGGCTTTTGTACGACTAAGTCAATCTTTTTATCTTCCGGGAAGAATGCTAATTCACTCCTCTTCTTCCTCGACCTCCAAAATAAAAGTTCACCACTACTGTTGGTGGAGCAACTGTCTTAATACACCATAGATACTCAAAAGTTTGCGATGGATAAAAACCACTCATCATCAAATCATTGACTTATTCAGATGAAGCATCATGGGATAACTTGGTTCAACTCCTGGGAATATCATCAAGTGTTAGCATAATATTAACTAAACAAATCAATAAATTCACTTGTAAAACCAACAAAAGGGGGAAAAGCGAAGTACCATACTTTCATTGAGGAGGCATCCACAATCCATTATTCATTTTCCCCCGACAACTCTAATCTAGACGATCTATTCCAGCTTTTGCATATAAGAGTAATATTATACACAGTCAATAAATGCAGATTTTGTCACTAAAACATGCATGTGCATTGCAATGGGAGGAAAAAAAATCCTTCCATGTCTCTAGCTTATGGCCCCATGTGTTGCAACATTGTAAAAGAAAAAAAAGCTTGATTATACAGTTCATATATTCTTTGTTTAGTTCTATGAAATATATCATAAGGGATATCAACAAATAGCAAATACAATAATCAATCAGGTTTAATAGGGGTGTTGCTGCATTAGATTCATCAATTTTGAATATGCAACCCAACATGTGTACATATTCCCGTAATGAAAGATAAACGGGAGAGAAAACTCTAAATACACTTTGTCATAATATGTAAGAACCATTGTAGCAATAAGATTAATAAAATAGTAGCATTTTAGAAGGAAATAAAACTACACACAAGTATTCTTTCTTCTTGATGGATATATAACGTAATGCATCTTATTTTCTAATTCATGAACTTTATGCTCGCACTGAATCATATATAAGCTATTAGATATATATTGTTTTATTCCTATATCAATCGTGAATGTCCATAATCTGATCAAAAGACATTGCCCTACCATAATTGCTTTTATTAGACATTACCTCAAACACATGGCGCGCAACTTTAAAAGGTAACAAAACACTGATGTTAAACTCATGGTCTACTCTCAAAACTTGATTCCACGAGGTTTCAAACAGAAGGCAAACAACACGACGGCCAGCCACACGCACTCGTAGCACCCCGGCAGCCAACATGCACGCACAACCTGTCGGCAGCCGCACGCCACGCACGCCGGTCGGCTGAGCATCCTCTCGCAGCAACACTCAAGCACATCCGGCAGGCGACATCACACACACACGCACAACACCGCAGCCAACATGACGCACCCACAACACGCTGGCCAGCTGTCTGTCTCGCCTAAAACGACGCAGCCCGAGCTGCGCGCGAGCTAGTCCGCTCCGCCCACGTACGTCCTAGCTGGCCTTGCCACGGCACACCCTTGTTGTCGCTGATGCATGCACCGGACCATAGACATCATCTTGAGCCTTAGTCTCACGCTTCCTCTGGTTGGCTGCCGCATGCCTCCTTTGGCCAGGTGCCGCGAGCACTATCTGCTGCATTCGATTTATGTCGGGGTCGATGCCCACCTCCCTCGTTCATTTCATTGTACAGAGAGAAGGAAGGATAAGGTGCAGCGAGAGAGAGGAGAAAAAAAAAATCCTTGCCGCATCGGGACCCAGCCTGCTTCAGCGCACTTAGCCTCAGCATCTCCTTGCCGCATTGGCGAGGAGTCCTCCGTGCTCGACCTCGCAGGAGTGTATGTGATGGACGCCGGTGCATCGTTCGGTTTTCCGTTACATGTGTGTAGATCTAATTTTTAATCTCAGCCGTCAATCTTTATCATTAACATGAAACTAACGGATATTTATAGATGACAGATGAAGAACTATGAAAGCCTCCGCCCTTTATTATTAGGTAAAGATTTATAATTGAGTACATTATAATCATTATTTGCATCATCCACGGTAGACCACGAGCGGCAAAAAAATATTATATACCACTTATGTAATTTCAAGCAATTACTTGAATGTTAAATTGTTTTTACAGTTCTTGTTGAACAATTGAACTCATCCATGATGTAAATTACTATAATTCTACTTTATATGTTAAAAAATTACACTGTAATTTTACTATAAATTACACTATAACGCAGTAGTCTACGCTGTAATCCTCATCTTTGCTTACACTATGACTCTACTATAACATGTAGTAATTCACACTGAGATGCACTGTCATACACCTACAGTACTAAACAGTAATTACTTGTATACTTGCTGTAATATACAATTCTTTGTTCAACTGTAATATACAATGTTGTAACTTTTGTAACTTCAGTAATGTGTAACTTACATGGATTTACTCTGTATTTCCAACTATTCTAGCAAAATACATTAAATTGAATATCAGTCTACTTTCAGTCTAAATTAATACACTAACCATGTAACTTACGATACTAGTGCTGAAATTCCCAGTCTAAATTGCAGTGTAATTACACTGTAAATTCACATTGCTATTCTCATTTAGTTTTCGTACTATGTAATTACACTAGAATGTCAGTGTACTTACACTGTAAATTCCTGTGTAATTTCAGTGAATTACATTTGTAATAGTGGTGTTTATATTTGTAATAGTAGTGTTTTTACCATGTAATTATATTGGATTGTCAGAGGGGATTTAATGTGTAAATACACTGTTAATCCACTATTTGATTTTTTACCATGTAATTATATTGGATTGTCAGTGTATTTACACATTAAATCCCTCGGTACTTTCAGTGGATTAAATTTGTAAGGTGTTCATTCAGCCTCTCCTTGCTTCTTCATAATCATTGTTTACCAAGGTTGGTGATACAGACGGGCAGATTGCGGAATGGTTGTGGGCAGGAGCCCCATGATATTTCTCCTTATTACAGTGAAGATTCTTTAGAGAAGTCTTTTGTTCCTGACGATTTTGCTGATTCCTTCAAAATGTCGCAGGTTACTCTTGCTTTTAATAGCTGGTCCTGCTTTTGTTCCTGACGATTGTTCAGAGAAGCCTCATGCTCTTCTGTCTTTTCTTTCTTTTTGGGTTGGAAACAGGGGCGGAAGCATTTAGAGCATCTCTAGAAGACCCGTATAACGCACGAACCCACATATTTCTGGTGAGCATACGGGCTCGGCCCAATTTTCGGTTTAGAACAGAGCCCGTATACTCATCCGGCCCGTAATTTTTTTTACCGCGGCCCGCAAACCTTACCCCCGAAGCCGTATAACTATGGGTTTGCGGGGCAGATGCGGGTCGAAACCCTCTCCCCCAGCTGCCACCCGCCGCCGCGTTTCCCCAGAATTCCCCACTCCCTCCGTCCCATTTTTCTCGCCGCCGGTGAGCCCAGTTCCGCCCCCAGCAGCCATGTGAGGCCGTATGTGGGAGCTCCGGCCGCAGCTCCGGCTGGGGCAACGACCCCGAGAGCCAGCGGTGTGTCTGTGCGGACGGCGCGAGGAAGCATGTAACCAAGAAGTACACCAACCAAGGCCTCTAGCCGCCGGCGTCACTCCTCAGTCGCGAGACGGAGGAGTACGACCGCCGGCACGGGCGGACGCTCTCCTCGGCCGTGGGCTCTTCCTTTGCCGCGGGATCTTCCTCAACCCCGGGCTCTACCTCTGCTGCGTGGCTCACCTCCGG
>NW_021188869.1:23751-25188 GCF_002162155.2 Triticum dicoccoides | reverse complement strand
AGTATATATGTAGTATGTATGATCTCTGTAGTATCTTGTGATGAACTATGGATGATCAATGTGGTTGCAATTTCTCCCGCAAAAGTTTTTTTAAAATTATATAGTTTCATATATGGGGTCTATTCTGCAGCGCACGATTTCACCCCGCAAAACAGATCTTCCTTCAAGTGTAAACGCGTTATGCGGATCGGCATTATACCGGGTCTGCTAGAGTTACTTTTAATTTCTTTTTAGGGTCCTTTTTTGTTTGCAATTGGGCCTATTAGAAGGACAGAGAGGCACGTGGGACAAGTGCAGCGGCATTCAGAGGACAAGAACAAAACAGGGACATGTGACACTTGTGAAACTGTATGGCTGAAAAATCTGACTGAAAGCGAAT
Organism: Triticum dicoccoides; assembly: GCF_002162155.2. Taxonomy (NCBI): domain Eukaryota; kingdom Viridiplantae; phylum Streptophyta; class Magnoliopsida; order Poales; family Poaceae; genus Triticum; species Triticum dicoccoides. The sequence continues at coordinate 24,809 of NW_021188869.1, read as the reverse complement.
TTGATTCCAGTCAAATGTAAAACAGACAGTCCTTTTATTTATCTGTTCAGCTGTGTCTACGCACTAGAAACAATACATTGATGTTATCGAAATTACTCCCTTTTCCAAAAAATAGTTTTCCTATGCCCTTCGAATAAGCACTAGACTTAACAAGCAAATCAAGCAAACTGAAAAGGTTGTGCAGCTCCAGAGTCTACATGAAAGAAAGAACAAGGATCTAGGCATGCACATGGGCCGTGGAAGGATAAAATTCAACTCTTTGTGGCTTGAACACAACCTAAATTACATGTAGGTATGTACAAAGTCGAGCTATAGAAGGTATGTGTCAACTTCATGAAGTGAACTGGAAAAAAACATCAACATTGAAGGCTAGGGTTGCAGAAACCACACTTCTATAGTTTTGTACCAAAAAATGTTGAGGCTTTTTTTTTACAGAAAATGCTGGTTGGCGGCATTGGCCGTTTTGATGACGATTATGACAGGTGGGTTCCGTTGGACAGGGTGATGTGGCAAACATTTTTGCCACATGGGCATTTTGACTGGTCAATCCCCTTCACTCCCCTCCTTCTTCCTCTCTCTCTACAATGGTCGCCGCGTTGGCGCCGAGGCCTCCCAGCGTGAGTTCGATGGAGGCAATGAAGTGGTTGCGGGCAGGCGTGGCCGCCGGTGTGGAAGGGGATAGGAGTGGTGTGCCGTCGCGCCGCCTTACCAGTGCCCCCCAACACTGGCTACAATGACGAGCAGCAGCAGCTCGATTCCTGGGCGGATCCCACTGGATAAGGTGCGGTTCGACGCGAGAAGGCTTGTGGGCAGCATGTTTGGGCGCAAAGGGGAATGGATTTGCGGCGCCGGCTCCTGGCTCCAGTCGACGACGGTGGAGGAGGAGCACGGTGGCGGGACTTCGCAGCCGGCGCGGTTGCTGCTTGAGCCCGGGTGATGCCGGCGCGGTTGCTGCTTGCTCCGGTGCACGGCCGGCGCCCTTGCTGACCGGGATAGAGAGTAGAGGTAGGAATGGGAGAAGTAGTGGAGCTGTATCCTGAGTGTCGGGGGTGTGAATT